>NW_018408739.1:47514-245524 GCF_002113885.1 Mizuhopecten yessoensis | reverse complement strand
CATTCCATTCCGTTTGTCAACTGAAACGCTGACACCCCTGTACCTCGGTGATAACGTGATAGAAAACTAACTGAGGACTTTCTCGGGGATAACGTGATAGAAAACTAACTGAGGACTACCTCGGGGATAACGTGATATAAAACTATCTGAGGACTTCCTAGGGGATAACGTGATATAAAACTAACTGAGAACTACCTCGGGGATAACGTGATATAAAACTATCTGAGGACTTCCTAGGGGATAGCGTGATATAAAACTAACTGAGAACTACCTCGGGGATAACGTGATAGAAAACTAACTGAGGACTTTCTCGGGGATAACGTGATAGAAAACTAACCGAGGACTTCCTCGGGGATAACGTGATATAAAACTAACCGAGGACTACTTCGGGGATAACGTGATATAAAACTAACTGAGGACTACCTCGGGGGAAACGTGATATAAAACTAACCGAGGACTTCCTCGGGGAGAACGTAGTATAAAACTAACCGAGGACTTTCTCGGGGATAACGTGATATAAAACTAACCAAGGACTATCTCGGGGGTAACGTGATATAAAACTGACTGAGGACTACCTCGGGGGTAACGTGATATAAAACTAACCGAGGACTTCCTCGGTAATAACGTGATATAAAACTAACCGAGGACTATCTCGGGGATAACGTGATAGAAAACTAACCGAGGACTATCCCGGGGATAACGTGATAGAAAACTAACCGAGGACTATCCCGGGGATAACGTGATAGAAAACTAACCGAGGACTTCCTCGGGGATAACGTAGTATAAAACTAACCGAGGACGTTGTCGGGGATAACGTGATATAAAACTAACCGAGGACTACTTCGGGGAGAACGTGATATAAGACTAACTGAGGACTACCTCGGGAATAACGTGATATAAAAATGAGGACTTCCTCGGGGATAACGTGATAGAAAACTAACCGAGGACTTCCTCGGGGATAACGTAGTATAAAACTAACCGAGGACTTTCTCGGGGATAACGTGATATAATACTAACCGAGGACTATCTCGGGGATAACGTGATAGAAAACTAACCGAGGACTATCCCGGGGATAACGTGATAGAAAACTAACCGAGGACTATCCCGGGGATAACGTGATAGAAAACTAACCGAGGACTATCCCGGGGATAACGTGATAGAAAACTAACCGAGGACTTCCTCGGGGATAACGTGATATAAAACTAACCGATGACTACTTCGGGGATAACGTGATATAAAACTAACTGAGGACTTCCTCGGGAATAACGTGATATAACACTGAGGACTTCCTCCGGGGATTACGTGATATAAAACTAACCGAGGACTTCCTCGGGAATAACGTGATATAAAACTAACCGAGGACTATCTCGGGGGGAACGTGATATAAAACTAACTGAGGACTACCTCGGGGGAAACGGGATATAAAACTAACCGAGGACTTCCTCGGGGATAACGTGATATAAAACTAACCGAGGACTACTTCGGCGATAACGTGATATAAAACTAACTGAGGACTACCTCGGTAATAACGTGATATAAAACTAACTGAGGACTATCTCGGGGGTAACGTGATATAAAACTAACCGAGGACTTCCTCGGTAATAACGTGATATAAAACTAACTGAGGACTTCCTCCGGGATAACGTAATATAAAACTAACTGAGAACTTCTTCGGAGATTACGTGATATAAAACTAACCGAGGACTTCCTCGGGGAGAACGTAGTATAAAACTAACCGAGGACTTTCTCGGGGATAACGTGATATAAAACTAACCAAGGACTATCTCGGGGGTAACGTGATATAAAACTAACCGAGGACTACCTCGGGGGTAACGTGATATAAAACTAACCGAGGACTTCCTGGGGGATAACGTGATATAAAACTAACCGAGGACTACTTCGGCGATAACGTGATATAAAACTAACTGAGGACTACCTCGGGGGTAACGTGATATAAAACTAACCGAGGACTTCCTGGGGGATAACGTGATATAAAACTAACCGAGGACTACTTCGGCGATAACGTGATATAAAACTAACTGAGGACTACCTCGGGGATAACGTGATATAAAACTAACTGAGAACTACCTCGGGGATAACGTGATATAAAACTAACCGAGGACTATCTCGGGGGTAACGTGATATAAAACTAACTGAGGACTACCTCGGGGGTAACGTGATATAAAACTAACCGAGGACTTCCTCGGGGATAACGTGATATAAAACTAACCGAGGACTTCCTCGGGGATAACGTGATATAAAACTAACCGAGGACTTCCTCGGGGATAACGTAATATAAAACTAACCGAGGACTTTCTCGGGGATAACGTGATATAAAACTAACCGAGGACTATCTCGGGGATAACGTGATAGAAAACTAACCGAGGACTATCTCGGGGATAACGTGATAGAAAACTAACCGAGGACTATCTCGGGGATAACGTGATAGAAAACTAACCGAGGACTTCCTCGGGGATAACGTAATATAAAACTAACTGAGGACTACCTCGGGGATAACGCGATATAAAACTAACCGAGGACTTCCTCGGGGATAACGTGATATAAAACTAACCGAGGACTATCTCGGGGATAACGTGATATAAAACTAACTGAGGACTACCTCGGGGATAACGTAATATAAAACTAACTGAGGACTACCTCGGGGATAATAATCTGCTGTGTCAAAGTTCGATGTTACTTGTAATGGAGTTGAGAACATTCCCCTTGGTCTGAAACACCACAAGATGGTTAGCCCTGACAGCGTCCTTTCACGCCTGTTGAATGAAAGTAACATTCTTGCTTCACGCACCTACGGCGATTACATGTCGTTGGGTTGCTATTCAAGTGATTCTTTCTGATATCACGATTAACGTGATATATATTGAATGCTGACGGACAAACTAACAGCAAATGTTTCCGGAATATGGATTTTGATGAAGACTACGGGCAAGTTTGTAAGTTTGATTTTCGCCATTCGAATCTCATTGCGAGATATTCTATTTCCTCGTACTACATTAATTGCAGGTCAACCCTTTGATTATGATCCTTAGTATGCCTATTACATTAACGACGTGACCCTATGTGGGTGTGAACTACATTTTCCTGGCGGTTGTCGTCGATGAAGCGGAAGACATTAACACTTCCGGATCACGTTGTTTCAGTATTGATCCATAACAATGATATTCATTGTTCATATTCTGATTTGCGTGCATTGACTCTTAGTGTCTGTTGAACTGTCCTTTTGAAATAAATAAACAATGCACATCATTATAGGAGTGTAATTAAGAACCATGTATTATTCTATTTACTGCAGCATGTCTACTGCCATGTTCAATGTGTTTCTAACCTTTCAATATGATTATAAGGCCGAAGTAAGACTCGCGCTTTCCCGGATATTTTAGGAATAATTCTAGTTCTTGTCTATATTCCTATAAGAGAGGAATAATAGTTTGAAGTAGGATTTGGATACCCCTTGAGTGCCTCTGAATATTTCAAGTTCCCCCTTCCTTACAGAGATGAATTACAGTAAGAAGTAGGATTTGATTAACTCTTGGGTGACTTTAATTATTCCTAGTTCTACATTCTTTTAAGAGAGGAATGACAGTAAATAGTAGGATTTAATTACCCCTTGAGTGCCTCTGAAAATTTCTAGTTCTACATTCTTTTCAGAGAGGAATGACAGTAAATAGTAGGATTTGGATACCCCTTGAGTGTCTTTGAATAATTCGAATTCTACATTTCTTTAGGAAAAGAATGACAAGAAGAAGAAGGATTTGATTTCCCCTTGGGTGCCTCTGAATATTTCTAGTTACCAGGAAGATGTGATACTAGTAAGTCTAGGCCTACGTTCGATTTCAGAGATTATCGGGTTGTGAGTGACTTCAGTTGAGCACACGTGCAACGGTTTTAAACAACGACAAAGAGGTATGTACTTTGATAATACCATGATCTAAATAACATACGTACTTATTATTCGTGAAGTGGTATGCTACACTATATTTAATCGTGGAATGACGTCATCAGATATTCGAACTGGATGTTTATAAACAGATAGTGTAAGAAGTGTGTGAATTGTGATTTCAGATATAGTTAAAGACAGCTTGTTATTGAGGTTTTCTATACATAAAGTGAAAGAATTTCCTAGGACTACAGGTAAAATAAAGTGTTAAACTTTCTCTAGCAATATCAATATATATATATACTACAGAATCCAGGTAATATAAATATATGCTATACATAAATGTAACACAATGACGTGTAAGGTTATATTGTTTGTACGTGTATGCTACATATAAGTTTTGTACAAAACAAAACGCGAGCAAACATATATAAGTAAGTTATAGGAGGCTTTTAGTAGTAGAATGTTAAGGTAATATATGTACTATATGCACATGAAATAAAATGTTATATTGTGCATTACATGTTTTAGCTAAGATACTCGGTGATCACTAGACCGTTGATCACTAGACCATGATTATAGGGATGGGGGCCTACAAAGGGAAAATAGCTAATATAACGATGCGAGTAATAAGAATTACAACTTCCATAATTTTCCATTTCAGTAAATTTTATTGAAAGATCAAAAAGATTGGACAACAGGCTATGCCTATAAAAGTCCTCTCCTAGCCATAATTACAAACAAGTATAAACTATATTACATGAAGTAGTTACAGAAATAGTGATGCAAGGGGAGTAACTCCCACAGAAGTACTGTATCTGTATATCACTGGAAGACCTTACATTTGAGTATAAATTCCAGGGTTGGAGGAGTGCGCTTATAGTTTATATTGTTTCAGTTTGTAGTGCTGTCTTAAAGCTTTTAAGTTCTTGCATTTTGACGAGGTCTTCTGGTAGGTTATTCCATTCTATTGTTGTTCGAGGAAAAAATGAATTTTTCAATATGTCCGTATAACACTGGTAATGTCGGTAATTTTCACTATTTTTTGATCTGGTACGGGTGTTTGATGAAGTCAATATGTGATCTACAGGTATGGCCACTAGCCCCTTCACGATCTTATAAAAAAGGGCAAGCCGATGGTCTCGCCTGCGATCCTTTAGTGGTGTTAGTTTTAGAGTGTCCATCACTTCTGTTACACTGCTGTCCCTTCTATAGTTTGATGTTATAAATCGGGCAGCGCAGAGTGGAATTTGCCTTGATGGTTGTGATACGTATATGAGAGTCCCAATTCATGGAGTTGTGAATGGTCACCCCCAAGTATGGATTTTCTTCCACTTCTTTGAGTAATTGGCCCGACAGTTGGTAGTTGTAGGCACTAGGCGACTTGGATCTTGATGTTCTCAGGATATGACATTTCGACGCGTTGAAAGACATACCCCATTTCGTTGCCCATTCTTCCAAGGACTTGAGGTCTTTTTGGAAGTCCAGGTGGTCTTGGAGGCATCGAATTGGACGGTATAGCAGACAATCATCAGCGAATAGACGTACAGTAGATGTTACGCAGTCGGGCAAGTCATTGATGTGGCAGAGGAAGAGTATAGGTCCCAGGACCGTCCCCTGGGAACCACTGAATCTACCTTCACTCGTGTTGAATGGCTGCCGTCTACAAATACTCGTTGGGTCCGTGATGCCAGGAAGGCCTTGATCCATTGTAGGATGTCGGGGTTCACACCGAAATTCTCTAGTTTATACAGGAGTTTTGAATGGGGAACCTTGTCGAAGGTTGAAATCCAGGATGGCAGTGTCCACTTGTAGCTTCCTGTCGTACATGCTGATGATGTCATAGGTGGTAATCAGCAGCTGGGATTCACAGGAGTGTCCTGACCTGAGGCCATGTTGTAGATGTGTCAGGATGTTGTATTCCTCGAGATGGTTCCTGAGGTGGCGGCAGATAATATGCTCAACCAGTTTACAATACACACACGTGAGCGACACTGGCCTGTAGATGCTGGGTTGATGGCGTTAGTTACCCTTCTTAAAGATTGGTGTAATGTTGGCATTCCTCCAGTCATCAGGGAGTTCACCGGTCAGAATCGATTGTTGGGATGTATGGGTCATTGCCGGGGCAAGTTCGATTGAGCACTGTTGAAGGACACGATTTGGAAGGTTGTCTGGACCGCTAGCCTTACTGACTTTGATTTCGCTGATCAATTCTCAACTCCCTTCTCATCTATAATGAGGTTCCTCATAATGGGAAACTTTGGTGTGGTGAGAGGTAGGAGATCCGGATTGGGGGGCTCCTTTGTGAACACCGACTGAAACTGTCGATTTAGGGCCCCCGCCTTGTCTGTACTGTCGGTGAGTAGTTTGTTACCCTCTTTTAGTGGAGCAATTCCGATGTTGTCCTGCTTCCTGGCCTTGATGTATCGCCAGAAGGGTTTGTTGTTTTTCTGCTCAATTCCTGCCTGCAATGTCTGCCAACCCATGGTAGCTGATTTGTTTTCGTGGAGGTCAATTTGGATGGAATGCGCTCGTCGATAATGGAATTTAAGCCGTTTTTGAATTTCGTCCAGTTTTTCTCAACCGATTCACTAGAATTAGTGATTGTGTCACTGAGGTTTGTCGCATCCTCCTTAACAGCCATCCAGTCAACATTCTTGTACATCAGTACTTTAAGCGGCTTCTTCTTGTGGTACACAGGTTTGATGTCCTCGTCTATCGTTACCATATCATGGTCCGATATACCGTGGATTGTCTGTACATGTTTTAATTAAATAAATCAATAAATATATAAGCCTCATCTATTGAGACCAAGGATCACCCCCAGTGTTAGACAGCAAGAGATCAACAAGCTACTAGGGATTCTGACCATACAAAATCCTTAGCCATACACTGGCTTAGGTCATTCACCCCAGCAGACCTTGGATCCACGCCATGCAAAACTAGGAGATTTTTGGTAATACAATGTATATAGTTAAATATTTTCAAAAGAAGTCACTATTGTTTTCATCATCATCCAACCACCTACATTCATCAATTTATTTTATCAATTTATAAAGTAAGAATTATTTTATATAGAAAGACTTGTAAGCAAGATGATTTTTGTTATGCACAGTACAGTAACAACTAAGGGTGGTTAAATACTCTCTTTGTATCAGTTATAAAGACTGATACTTTTTCAAGTATAGTAGCATTAATATCATCACTACATTGTTAACAACCATTGAGTAAGACATTTATATTGTTATGCATATGATCAGCATTCGGTAAGGAGTTCATCAGAACATGTCTTTGGTTATTAAAATTTTGACATTCAAAAGAGTAGTGTTAGGGGGTTTCTTGATCCTGCCTGCAATCACAAGTAGGTGATCCAGACAAGTGATCAGTATACAGGTCAAAGTTCAAGTTACTGGCCTTATTTCGTAGTTGGCATAAAATAATATTAATTTTTCTGCATCCTGAATATTTAAATATGAGGGTTATATCATTATGAGGTTTGTTCAGGTTTTTTAGGTGTTTTTTAAACTGAGATTGGGACTGGGAGTTCGTAATAGTAGGGTCCACTTGATTATACTTGTTGAGAGTGGCAGGAAAGTAACTGTTAAAATAATTATCTGTTCGACAGAGAGGCGGATTAACAATTATATTTCCCCTTAACTCTTATCTTGTACTTGTAATATCATTAATAAATGGATCTATAATATTTAATAAGTAAGATGGGTTGTCATTATGCAGAATTCTATGCATTAAAATTATTTTTTGTTTATTTCTTCTTTCAGCTTATGTTTCCCATTCTAATTTTTCATAAAGTTTCTCATGAGACGTTCCTCGACGTAATCCTGTAATTATCCTGGCTGCATCTAATTGGACTGTTTCGAGAAGTGTTTTTTCCTGTTCTGTACAATTGTCCCATAAAACACTTGCATATTCTAAGATTGGCCTAATATACGAGGTATACATTATAATAAGTGATTTTTTTATCTACAGAATTTTTTAGACTTCTAAGAATGTTTATTCTATTATATGCCTTATCATAGGTTTTTTTGTATGTGTTTAGCTCATTTACCATCTTCAGTGAAAGTAAGACCAAGATGAATGTGAAATCTATTGTTAGTTAGTGGTTCATTCAAGAAAGAAATAGGTGGGTGATTTGGTTCTTTTTTCCGAGTAAAAATAACAGTTTCAGTTTTTGCAGCATTACATTTCAAGTCCCACTTTTTTACCCATGTACTTATATTCTGAAGATCATTTGTTAGACTTTCTGCTGCTTGTATTGGATTATTATCAATAATTATATAACAGCAAATAATTTAATATTATTATTAACTTGATCTGTTATATCATTAATGTACAGTAAGAATAAAAAAGGCCCAAGAATTGATCCCTGAGGAACTCCAGCATTAACATTAGTAAAATTTGAATAGTGGCCCTCTGTAAACACTCTCTGTTTTCTTTCAAATAAATAGTCTTTGAACCAAGATAACAATTTTCCTTTGATTCCATATGACTCTAATTTGAATATAAGACCATGATGCCATACCCTATCGAAAGCTTTGCTCACATCACAAAATACAAACCGCACTTCTTTACTCCTATCTAAATTACTTACTATTATGTGATATATAAATACAAGCTGATTTACAGTCGAGTCACCTGGTAAAAATCCAAATTGATATTTGGATATGATTTCATTATCAATAAGGAAGTTATATAAATTTTTAAATATATTTTTTTCAACAATTTTACTATAGCATGATGTGATTGATATTGGTCTATAGTTTGTAACTTCATTCTGTGACCCTTTACCCTTGTAAATAGCATTAACATTTGCCAATTTCCAGGATGTTGGTATTTTTCCAGTTTCTATGGTTTTATTAAATAGCAATTGTAGCGGAAATGGAAGAACGAAGCTGCTTAATATTTTTTGGTATCATCTCATCTGGACCAGGCGTTTTTTTATCATTAAGGATTTGTAATTGGTCTAAAACATCTTGCTCAGAAATAAAAATATAATCTAGTTTAGAAGGAAAATTATTAATCAAGGGAGGTAATTGTTCAAGATCAGGAGAGGAAGTTGCTATAGATGAAAAGTAGTTATTTAGAGTCACAGCTTTATCAGTTGGGTGTTGAATGCCCATTCCTTCGTCATATATTGGTGGTATACTTTTCAGTTTATTATTAAAGTTTAAAACAATTTGGCAACTTTCCACCACTTACTAGGTGGTACAGATATATCATATAAGGATCTCTGGAGATTTTCAAGATAAAACTACTTGGCATTTCTTATCATATCAATAGCTTCATTTCTAATTAGTCTAAAAGTTTCAGAATAAGTCTGACTATTACTATTTTTTGCTTTTTTTGTGAATTCTATTTTTCTGACTTAATATCAACCTTATTGTATTGGTCATCCTCGGTTTGTCATCTGGACGGATGGTTATCAACTTTGAAGGTATACATTTAACAATTTGATCAGAAATAGCTTCAGTAAGTATATTATTAAATTCTTTAGTGTTGTTTGTTTGTGAGATTGCTAACCAGTCTATTTCATTCAAAGACATATTCATTTTTCCCAAAATCTGCATGTTCATACATCAGTATTTTTCTTGTATGATCTATGTTTAAAAACTGAATAAGAAGTAATAAAACTAATAGGTGAATGGTCACTACACAACTTTGGACTAACTAATGTACTTTGAATCAAACGCCTGTTGTTTGTGAACAATGCATCTAGTGATGTAGAGCTATTTGTAGTTATACGTGTAGGTTCCTTTATCATATTTTTAATATTATACTTTGTTAAGAGCTTAGAAAGATAAGAGTTAGGTCGTAGTTTTAACATATCGTTATTTATATCACCTGTACTAATTATATCTAGTGTTGTGTTTGTTGCATTTTCAAGAATTGTATCTCATTTTGTCCAGTACTCAACATTTGCATCAGGGGGTCTATATATACACACAAGTATAAAATTATGATTCCCTGCACAAACGTCAATCTATAATATTTCAATATCATCATTCTTTAAATCATGTCTCCTTTTGGTTAAAACTGTATCTTTATAATATACTAAAATCCCCCCTTCAAATCCTGTTAATCTATCCCTCCTATGTGGTTCACAAGGATGTGAATCAATCACAATGTCATTACGATGTATTTCCTGATTGAGATGTGTCTCTGTCAAACAGATAATATCAATATAATCAAATATATCAAGCTTGTTACGTACTGATCTTACATTAAGATGGATTATTTCAAGATTGCTCTGGGGCCCAGGATTTAATTCTACATCATTACTCAAAATAACAATTTCACTAAGGACAAACATTTTAAAATTATTGTTGTTAACTAACATTACTGAATAAGACAAAAACATATGATAGTGTATAAGGGGAGGGGGTGAAGCTCTCCAGCTCTCAGTTCAAGTAATAACCTAATCAGAGAGATACTAGTCAAGTCTTTCTTGAGATGCCCGTGTATCTCAGTACATATATTTAGGTGCATATCAACCGTTTTCAAACTGAAAATATTTACTCAGACACACGGGCAATATATAATGATAAGTTGGAGTGTGATTGGCGATGATGACTATGATAACACTTTTTTGACGAGTTATTTACATGTACATGATATGAGGCATATAGTTCTAATATAAAAGAAAATTTACATCTATATGTAAGAAAGAAGTAGGTTAACATATATACAAAAAACAACAAAAATGTCAGTGTCATACCGACAAAGTTTAACTCACAATCAGATCATCGTTTATGTGGTTCCCGTCATGATCAACGTATCATCTCCTTATGACACAGATGCTGAAAAATGATGTTTGTGCAAACACATATTGGAGACCAAGATCCAGATTCAAAGCATGTGCATATGCTTGCCATAGATAGAGGATTAGGCGATATAAACTGTTACTATTTATAGTAACACACATAATAGGCAGAAAAGATTACCAATACAAAGTCAGCCCATGACACGTGTAGGGATTTAACGTATGCAAGCATAGATAGGGAGAGAGTAATTTTTTTTTTAGGAATATACAAACGTTGAGGTTTAACCATCACTGTCAAGGTATGTTACGATTTTAACCTGACGCAATAAGTTATTATGATGTAGGAGTTACACTGATATCAGGTAGCTATAGAGTGATATCATTGTACGTATGCTTATACTACTGTATGTAAGGGAATGATACACTCATCATGACAGGATATCCGTAATGGAGTCATTGATTGGTTTCTTCATGTTGAATAAAGGTTTCATAAACTCAAAACAATATTTGTATATACAGATTTAGTGACAATTCTATAATTAGATACTATGACCACTGTAGAGAACGAGCATACACTAACAAACGTGTGTACCTGTTTACCTCACACAAGCAATACAAAATGCAGGTATATCCATACACACAAACATTCCCGAAAGCAGAGACCTTTATATCACATGGGATATATACGTCTCTGTCAAGAGGTAACCGTTAATTGCATAATTAAATTAGATATCTATATTCATATTATATTTAACGTTGACATTATTCGAAGACATTTCACAGAAAGTGATACATAAAGGAGCGTTTTGCGCAATGATGTACTCCTTCTTACAAATAAACATATATGCAGATATATACTTGGGTCTTTGAATTAGGATGGCATATTGCATTTGCTTGTATACTACAGGACATTCAGCTGATCACACACACACAAACATGTACTAACCGATCACACTCTCTCTCTCTCTCTCTCTCTCTCTCTCTCTCTCTCTCTCACACACACACACACACACACACTATACACACAGTTCTGTTAAACATGTAATGTTGTTATAATAAAACATTTAATATACTGTCATACAACGTGTTGTATGTTTGAATACCCCGGTCTTCATAATTTACTTCACAATCAAAAAAATCTAAAACGTAATATGTATTTTAACATACTAGTTTCTTTCATAATGTATTTTAAAATGAGATATCCTGAAAAGGAAACAGCACAAATGCCTAAGACACGTACTTTATGACTTAAAAACCAGATTTCTTTTATTCGTAATCATTAAATGTATTCAAACATATTATAATATAATATTAATATCAAAATGTATGTAGTTATGCGGGCAAATGAAATACAAACAAATAACGTATGTTCTTTTTTCATGTTTAGGTTGCAATGGCATCATCTCACGATCAGTCACCAGAACGAGACTGGCAAGTTGGTAAATCCCTGAACCATTGTCTTGATTATCTCTTCACTTCCGGTCTAGCTTGTGACGTCACCTTTCTGATCGGAGATGAAAAAGAAAAGATTTCCGCTCATAGAACGATTCTTCTCAGCAGGAGCCCAGTGTTTTATGCTATGTTTGAGGGAAATCTGGCAGAAAAAGAGTCGATAATTATTCCTGATTATACAGCACGAACATTTTCAATGTTTTTGAGGTAAATTACAAAAAATCAAAAACATGTAAATAAAATAAAAATAACAGAAGTCGTCATTCAGCCGACTTGGGGGTCATTTGTGTGTAGAATTCGGGTTTTATATTTGTTGAAATATCAAAACAATAACACTTCAGATGTTGGAAACAAATTATTTTAATTGAAGTACGTTTCCCAATATGTATTTGATGATGCTAGAACAGTTTCCGTCAATTGAAATAGACAACATAAAAATCGGATCAAGGTCTTTGAGGCTCGCTGACTTATGTGCAGGTTTATGTGGTCTTATGCTTAGGAATCATACAACAAGTACAGTTAGTATACCATTATTTCATAATGTGTAATATGTTTGAATAAAATGTTTTGTTTTATATAGTTAAATGACATAATCTTTAATGCTTGATGTTAGTTTTTTGTTGATGTTGGTTGATAAAAAATTATTTACAGTTTTTTCCCCTTTCAATCAACAGATATCTGTATACAGACGAAATACAACTAACCGTGGAGACTGTCACATCTGTGCTGTCAGTCGCGAGGAAATACATCGTTGATAATCTCGTCACAAAGTGTGAAACATTCCTCAAGGATTCTTTGACCACTGAAAATGTATGCCTACTATTGGAAGAAGCCCATGTTTATACGGAAGAAAGCCTAAAGGAGGATTGTGTACATGTGATTACAAGATCACCGGAAGGAGCGCTGAAGTCAACCAGTTTCGTCGACCTTTGTGGCGTCTGTGTGAAGAGTATTACAGAGTCAGACGATTTAGCGGTGGAGGAGAGCGTGGTGTACGAGGCGATGATGCGGTGGTCAGAGGCGGAGTGTGGACGTCAGGGTCTGGAGGTGACGGATACAAACAGACGGGAGGTACTAGGGGACATAATCTACACAGTCAGGTTCCCTATCATGGAGCATGCTTACTTCAGGAAAAAAGTGCTTGTAACAGATATTTTGTCATCGATGGAGTCACGTGACATCATGCGCTATCATGAAGATTCTAAAGGATTTCCATGTAAAGAATTCAATAAGAATTTTAGAAGAAAAAAACGTGTTGAATATGATTTTGATGAAGATTATAATTATTAATACATATATTAAAAGACATCATCGCCATGGAACATATAATGTTTTGAGTTACCAACAACTTTGATACTTTCCATTAAGTTAGCATTTGAGATTAAACTGTGATGTATACGTCCCGAAAAGCAAAACAAAAGATATTTATTCATTTAAAACGACCCGCAGACCTGTTTTCGATGCGATTCTCATTTACTACTACGCAACAATCTATGTAACCTTAAAGTGTATTTAACATTTATTTAACATTTCATCAACTTTCATATTTCTGTTCGATTAAATAGTAGTTTAGGTCGATTTGAACGTTTGCATTGATTTTTAATTTGTTAAAAAATCTCACTGATTTAAGATTGCTTAAGGTTTTCTTCTTCTTTGAGATTTCCCATTACTTTAATATTGCTTATGGTTTTTTTCAACTGTAATATTTCTAATTAATTTAACAATGCTTTGACATTGCTCAAGGGACCTCAGTCTTGATTTGGCCGTTCATTTAACGTTTCTGCGATTTGTATTAATCTAAAAGAGGGGGACTTATATGACGGTCGCCGTTACGACTGATTAATTATTGCTTGAAACTCATTCCATTGATTTACCACTGCACGAGCTTTTAATCAACTTTGAGAATAATCAATCATTAAATATCAGTTTGGTTTTCCTGTAGTTTGATATTTTTTTTATTGTTTTAACATTGCCAGATGTTATTCTTAAATCTGATATTTAAACATTGCTTGAGGTGTTGATTTCACACTAAGTTCTCCTTACACTTGGAAGTTCTCGAATGATTGAACTTCGCTTCAGGTTTTGCTCAATTTGGTATTTCTTATTGATTAAACTTTGCTTAATGTCTCAATCTGTATTATTTGTAATTATATTAATTTTTGAGGTTTTCGTTCACTATACATTTCCTTAACATGACGATGTCTAATACAGGGTAGGAATGAGTAAGTATCGTGCAATGCATGTATAACGAAGCGTATCATTTATTGTCTGTTCGATTTTTCAATATAATGCAAGTACATTGTTTCCAATTCAACCTATGTTCCAATAATATTGTTATCACTGCCACCTACGTCCCAATGATATTGTTTCCAATTCAACCTACGTCCCAATGATATTGTTATCACTGCCACCTACGTCCCAATGATATTGTTATCACTGCCGCCTACGATCCAATGATATTGTTATCACTTCCACCTACGACCCAATGATATTGTTATCAATTCAACCTACGTCCCAATGATAATGTTATCACTTCCACCTACGACCCAATGATATTGTTATCACTTCCGACTACGACCCAATGATATTGTTATCACTGCCGCCTACGTCCCAATGATATTGTTATCACGTCCACCTACGACCCAATGATATTGTTATCAATTCCACCTACGTCCCAATCATAATGTTATCACTTCCACCTACGACCCAATGATATTGTTATCACTGCCGCCTACGACCCAATGATATTGTTATCACTGCCGCCTACGTCCCAATCATAATGTTATCACTTCCACCTACGACCCAATGATATTGTTATCACTGCCGCCTACGACCCAATGATATTGTTATCACTGCCGCCTACGTCCCAATCATAATGTTATCACTTCCACCTACGACCCAATGATATTGTTATCACTGCCGCCTACGACCCAATGATATTGTTATCACTGCCGCCTACGTCCCAATCATAATGTTATCACTTCCACCTACGACCCAATGATATTGTTATCACTGCCGCCTACGACCCAATGATATTGTTATCACTGCCGCCTACGTCCCAATGATATTGTTATCACTGCCGCCTACAACCTTATGATAAAATGAAAAGGCAAAGCCTTAAAAGAGCGAAGCTTTTGTTGATTGCTGATATTTTCCGATTTAGAATGAGATAATTTTGATACTGCTTTCAGAATAAGGCAAGATAAAATTTATTTAAAGTCGGCTAGTCGAGGGATAACAATAAAAAATAAACTCTAATGAGATTAAGACCGACATAACAATAGGGGATATCGGGGCAAATTCTGCATTTTTTTTTTTATTAAAGTCCGTTCTGGGAAGTATGCCAGCTCGTCCGTTTTTGAACATTATTTAATTTCCCTGTCGGATGATCGGATGACCGAGCGAACCCCACCATAGTATTGAAGCATTAGTTCAACAGTTAATGACATTTGTGATGGGATAAATGATGTGATATGAACCTGAAAAAGTCTAAGCCTTTGCTTCGAGTCAATAACATCTTTTGAGGATCTCATTACATCATTTGAATGATTAATTAGGCTGGAAACTTTGGACCATGAAATTCGATGTCGAGGCATGATCATGCTATTGATATGTATGCTTGATTACGTAGGTATCGAATAGCATTGGTATGTAATAATACGAAAAAGCAAAGCCTTAAAAGAGCGTAGCTTTTGTTGATCTCTGACATTTACTGATTCAGAATACTGCTTTCAGAATGAGATAAGATAAATCTTTTTTAAAGTCAGCAAGTCGAGGAATAACACTAAAACATAAGGTCTAATGAGATTAAGACCGACATAACAATAGGGGAGACCGAAGCAAGTTCGGCCCCTGTTCGGACAGGCATTCGGGTAAGTTCGGTCCCATTGGAATCAGCTTAATCATGACATTATAAAAGCCTGCAACGTCAGATTTTATCGCCAATTTTACGACTGTTTATGTGTTACATGGGCCGAGCTTGCCACGGTATCATTGGCCGTAACCGTCCGGGCCCAAACTGATATTTCAATAAACTTTTACAGTACAGCAATATGGTAGGAGTGCTTGGCTTTACTTTTATGTACATGTATATCATTTGAAGCTGTCAGTGTGTTACACGTTTGACCGTAAAAAAATAGCAATTCCGATTACAGAAAGTTCGCATAACTAGAAGCGAGATCATGATTTTGTTTCTACTCTCTCAAAAGAAATTTTCTCCTGTTTAGTAATTTTGCATTAGAGTTTTCCTCGCCATTTTTTCGTGTGAATGCCCAGCCAACTAAACTGCTAAGATCTTTAATTTGTAAATTCTAGCTCAAAAACAAAAATATCTCCCGTATGTAGTTTTTTGTATCGTTGATGATTGTTAAAAATGTATTCACAATACAATTTGTGCATCAATGACGCCATTTTTAAAGCTAAAGTAGATATTTGTTCTTGTGCGTAACGTATATGATGGGTCGGTGGCGCAGTGGATAGCGCTCGTCTTCACCAAGATGACCGGATTCAATCCCGGTTACCTGCCCAACATCGGGTTTTTTTTCCGGATACTCCGGCTTCCTCCCACATTAAAAATAAAATCCTATGCGTGCTTCCGTCAGGTCACAAAAAGAATGATTGAAATAAAGTGGGAAAAAACCGTTTGGTCATTGCTATAGAAAAAAGTGCATATTACATATTTGTCGATAAGTCTATACAAGTAAATGTATAGAGAGCTTAGTTAAAAAAATGAAATTAAAAAAAGAAAACATTGGATTACTTTGATGTAACTGAGATTGTCGTTATATCGATATTTATAATTCTTGTTCCATCCTAAAACACCGGATTGAATTTAAAATTGTGTAACTGTCACTGAGATTTGACGGGTAATAATGTCAAATACAATTAAACAGTTTCTGTCTCTAACTAGTTATAAATCGGCATGCGTTATGAAAAAGTAATACATTGTACGTTGCTGAAAAGGGGCGTTGAACTCGGGCTCGTTGTCTGGACAATTATTGTTGATTTCGACATAAATGAATTATCCATTGTTTCTTTTATGAGTGGTGATGCCTACATAAATTATGTAAAGACTATAACCAGACTTTCAAAAATGTTAATTATTTTGTTCATATTCTCAACAAATGGAAATCAAAAGCAGATGAAATTTTAGACAATGAAAAATAAATGGACACGTTGACCTATTGGTTTAATGCGGCTCTTTTTGAAAATATCTCCCGGTAGATATATTAACAGAACCTGGTTGATGACAAAATATGATCTTCAGAAAACATCCGCGTTTTTACTTTTTGTGCCTGTGGCAAAAACTGAAATTAAAAAGTCATGAAGCACCGACAAAGAGATAAATGCAACGGCCATCAGTTCCAAGATTTTCCGGTTATTTTTCATCCTTTCGGAAATAACCGATGAGTGCCGATGGAGTGGGACGTGATTGTGACGTCACAGTATGATAATCTCTGAACGACGTTTCATGTCTGCTAGTATCAAAATGTACGACCAAATTATATTGTTATCACTGCCGCCTACTACCTAATGTCATTGTTATCAATTTCAACTACGACCAAATGATATTATTCTCAATTTCACCTACGACCCAATAATAGTGTTATCAATTCTACCTATGACCTAATGATATTGTTATCAATACCACCTACGTCCAAATGATATTGTTATCAATTCCAGCTACGTCCCAATGATATTGTCATCACTTCCACCTACGTCCCGATAATATTGTTATCACTTCCACCTACGTCCCAATGTTAATGTTATCAATTCAACCCATGACCTAATGATATTGTTATCAATTCCACCTACGACCCAATGATATTATTATCAATTCCACCTACGACCTAATGATATTGTCATCACTTCCACCTACGACACAATGATATCGTTATCAATTCAACCCACGACCTATTGATATTATTCTCAATTTCACCTACGACCTAATACAATTGCTATCATTGCCGCCTACGATCCAATGATATTGTTATCACTTCCACCTACGACCTAATGATATTGTTATCAATTCCACCTACGACCAAATGCTAGTGTTATCAATTCCACCGACTTCCCAATGATAATGTTATCAATTCAACCCACGACCTACTGGTATTATTCTCAATTTCAACTACGACCTAATGAAATTGTTATCATTGCCGCCTACAATCCAATGATATTGTTATTAATTCCACCTACGACCAAATGATATTGTTTTTAATTCCACCTACGACCCAATGATATTGTTATCACAGCCATCCACGACCCAATGATATTGTTATCAATGCCACCTACGACCCAATGATATTGTTATCAATTCTACCTACGACCAAATGATATTGTTATCAATTCCACCTACGACCCAATGATATTGTTATCAATGCCACCTACGACCCAATGATATTTTTATCAATTCTACCTACGGCCAAATGATATTGTTATCAATTCCACCAAAGTCCCAATGATATTGTTATCACTTCCACCTACGTCCCAATGCTATTGTTATCACTTCCACCTACGTCCCAATGATATTGTCATCAATTCTACCTACGACCAAATGATATTGTTATCAATTCCACCAAAGTCCCAATGATATGGTTATCACTTCCACCTACGACCCAATGATATTGTTATCACTTCCACCTACGACCTAATGATATTGTTATCAATTCCACCTACGACCTAATGATATTGTTATCACTTCCACCCACGACCCAATGGTATTGTCATCACTTCCACCTACGTCCCAATGATATTGTTATCACTTCCACCTACGTCCCAATGATAATGTTATCAATTCAACCCACGACATAATGATATGATTCTCAATTTCACTTACGACCCAATGATATTGTTATCACTTCTACCTACGACCTAATTATATTATTCTCAATTTCACCTACGTCCCAATGATATTGTTATCAATTCCACCTACGACCCAATGATATTGTTATCACTGCCGCCTACGATCCAATGATATTATTATCACTGCCGCCTACGACCCCATGATATTGTTATCACTTCTACCTACGACCTAATGATATTGTTATCCATTTCACCCACGACATAATGATATTATTCTCAATTTCACCTACGTCCCAATGATATTGTTATCAATTCCACCTACGACCCAATGATATTGTTATCACTGCCGCCTACGTTCCAATGATATTATTATCACTGCCGCCTACGACCCAATGATATTGTTATCAATTCTACCTACGACCTAATGATATTGTTATCACTGCCGCCTACGATCCAATGATATTGTTATCACTTCTACCTACGGCCTAATGATATTGTTATCCATTTCACCCACGACATTATGATATTATTCTCAATTTCACCTACGTCCCAATGATATTGTTATCAATTCCACCTACTACCTAATGATATTTTTATCACTGCCGCCTACGATCCAATGATATTATTATCACTGCCGCCTACGACCCAATGATATTGTTATAAATTCCACCTACGTCCTAATGATATTGTTATCAATTCTACATACGACCTAATGATATTGTTATCAATTCCACCTACGTCCAAATGATATTGTTATCAATTCCACCTACGTCCCAATGATATTGTCATCACTTCCATCTACGTCCCAATATTAACGTTATCAATTCAACCCATGACCTAATGATATTGTTATCACTTCCATCTACGACCCAATGATATTGTTATCACTTTAATTTACAACCAAATGATATTGTTATCAATTCCACCAAAGTCCCAATGATATTGTTATCACTTCCACCTACGTCCCAATATTAATGTTATCAATTCAACCCATGACCTTATGATATTGTTATCACTTCCATCTACGACCCAATGATATTGTTATCACTTTAATTTACAGCCAAATGATATTGTTATCAATTCCACCAAAGTCCAAATGATAATGTTATCAATTCAACCCCCGACCTAATGATATTATTCTCAATTTCACCTACGTCCCAATGATATTGTTATCAATTCCACCTACTACCTAATGATATTTTTATCACTGCCGCCTACGATCCAATGATATTGTTATCACTTCCACCTACGACCTAATGATATTGTTATCACTGCCGCCTACGATCCAATGATATTATTATCACTGCCGCCTACGACCCAATGATATTGTTATCAATTCTACCTACGACCTAATGATATTGTTATCACTTCCACCCACGACCCAATGGTATTGTCATCACTTCCACCTACGTCCCAATGATATTGTCATCACTTCCATCTACGTCCCAATATTAACGTTATCAATTCAACCCATGACCTAATGATATTGTTATCACTTCCATCTACGACCCAGATATTGTTATCACTGCCGCCTACGATCCAATGATATTATTATCACTGCCGCCTACGACCCAATGATATTGTTATCAATTCTACCTACGACCTAATGATATTGTTATCACTTCCACCCACGACCCAATGGTATTGTCATCACTTCCACCTACGTCCCAATGATAATGTTATCAATTCAACCCCCGCCCGAATGATATTATTCTCAATTTCACCTACGATCCCATGAAATTGTTATCATTGCCACCTACGACCCAATGATATTGTTATCAATTCTGCCTACGACCCAATGCTATTGTTATCACTTACACCTACGACCCAATGATATTGTCATCACTGATATTGTTATCAATTCTACCTACGACCTAATGATATTGTTATCACTTCCACCTACGACCTAATGATATTGTTATCACTTCCACCCACGACCCAATGGTATTGTCATCACTTCCACCTACGTCCCAATGATATTGTCATCACTTCCATCTACGTCCCAATATTAACGTTATCAATTCAACCCATGACCTAATGATATTGTTATCACTACCATCTACGACCCAATGATATTGTTATCACTTTAATCTACAACCAAATGATATTGTGATCAATTCCACCAAAGTCCCAATGATAATGTTATCAATTCACCCCACGACCTAATGATATTATTCTCAATTTCACCTTCCCGATAATATTGTTATCACTTCCACCTACGTCCCAATGATATTGTTATCACTTCCACCTTCGTCCCAATGATAATGTTATCACTTCCACCTACGACGCAATGATATTTTTATCAATGCCACCTACGAACCAATAATATTTTTATCCATCTCACCTACGTCCCAATGATAATGTTATCACTTCCACCTACGACCCAATGATATTGTCATCACTTCCACCTACGTCCCAATGATATTGTCATCACTTCCACCTACGTCCCATTGATATTGTTATCACTTCCACCTACGTCCCAATATTAATGTTATCAATTCAACCAATGACCTTATGATATTGTTATCACTTCCATCTACGACCTAATGATATTGTTATCACTTTAATCTACAACCAAATGATATTGTTATCAATTCCACCAAAGTCCCAATGATAATGTTATAAATTCAACCCACGACCTAATGATATTATTCTCAATTTCTCCTACGATCCAATGAAATTGTTATCATTGCCACCTACGACCCAATGATATTGTTATCAATTCTGCCTACGACCCAATGCTATTGTTATCACTTCCACCTACGACCCAATGATATTGTCATCACTTCCACCTACGTCCCAATTATATTGTTTCACTTCCACCTACGTCCCAATGATAATGTTATCACTTCGTTATCACTTCCACCTTCGTCCCAATGATAATGTTATCACTTCCACCTACGACCCAATGCTTTTTTTTATCAATGCCACCTACGACCCAATGATATTTTTATCCATCTCACCTACGTCCCAATGATAATGTTATCACTTCCACCTACGACCCAATGATATTGTCATCACTTCCTCCTACGTCCCAATGATATTGTTATCACTTCCACCTTCGTCCCAATGATAATGTTATCACTTCCACCTACGAACCAATGATATTTTTATCCTCACCTACGACCCAATGATATTGTTATCAATTTCATCTACGTCCCAATGATAATGTTATCACTTCCACCTACGACGCAATGATATTTTTATCAATGCCACCTACGACCCAATGATATTTTTATCCCTCTCACCTACGTCCCAATGATATTGTCATCACTTCCATCTACGACCTAATGATATTGTTATCACTTTAATCTACAACCAAATGATATTGTTATCAATTCCACCAAAGTCCCAATGATAATGTTATAAATTCAACCCACGACCTAATGATATTATTCTCAATTTCACCTACGATCCAATGAAATTGTTATCATTGCCACCTACGACCCAATGATATTGTTATCAATTCTGCCTACGACCCAATGCTATTGTTATCACTTCCACCTACGTCCCAATGATAATGTTATCACTACCACCTACGAACCAATGATATTTTTATCCATCTCACCTACGACCCAATGATATTGTTATTATCCATCTCACCTACGTCCCAATGATATTGTCATCACTTCCAATTCCACCTACGACCCAATGATATTGTTATCACTGCCGCCTACGATCCAATGATATTGTTAACACTTCTACCTACGGCCTAATGATATTGTTATCCATTTCACCCACGACATAATGATATTATTCTCAATTTCACCTACGATCCAATGAAATTGTTATCATTGCCACCTACGACCCAATGATATTGTTATCAATTCTGCCTACGACCCAATGATATTGTCATCACTTCCACCTACGTCCCAATTATATTGTTATCACTTCCACCTACGTCCCAATGATAATGTTATCACTTCCACCTACGAACCAATGATATTTTTATCCATCTCACCTACGACCCAATGATATTGTTATCAATTTCATCTACGTCCCAATGATAATGTTATCACTTCCACCTACGACCCAATGCTTTTTTTACCAATGCCACCTACGACCCAATGATATTTTTATCCATCTCACCTACGACCCAAAGATATTGTTATCAATTTCATCTACGTCCCAGTGATAATGTTATCACTTCCCCCTACGCCCCAATGATATTTTTACCAATGCCACCTATGAACCAATGATATTTGTATCCATCTCACCTACGGCCCAATGATATTGTCATCACTTCCACCTATGTCCCAATGATAATGTTATCACTTCCACCTACGACCCAATGATATTTTTACCAATGCCACCTACGAACCAATGATATTTGTATCCATCTCACCTACGACCCAATGATATTGTTATCAATTCCCTCTACGTCCCAATGATTGTGTACAGGTGAATGCAAGATCACATGAAGTGATGACGTCTACCAGTTTTGTCGACTTGTGGAACGAATGCGTAAAGAGTATCACTGAGTTGGACGACCTGGCAGTGGAGGAAAGCGTGGTGTACGAGGTGGTGAGGCGGTGGTCAAAGGCGGAGTGTGGACGTCAGGGCCTGGAGGTAACGGATACAAACAATCGGCAGGTGGAAGGGGACACACTCCACACAGTCAGGCACCCCATCATGGAGCATGCGAATTTAAAAAAAAAGGTGCTCGTAACAAATATTTTGTCATCGTTGGAGTCACGTGACATCATGCGCTATCATGAAAATTCTAAACGATTTCCATGTAAAGAATTCAATAAGAATAATCGAACAAATTTTTTTATAAACTTTTTCGGCATTGAACCTGAAAAAGATGAGTATTAGTGACTGGTATATCAAACGATAGGAATTAATTAGTTTTGAATAGGCTTTAATTTCGTTGATGTTTTGTGATTTTTTTCTGTGTCTCGATAGAGGAACGGATTGCAAAAAGCAATACAAATAAATCTGCTTACCTATTGCAATGTTTGGGATATTTTATTTCTCTCTATTTTAACAATCTTTTATTTCCTAGAGCCTGGTTTGGCAACGCCTCGATTTTGGTTTAAGTGTTGAACATTCTCCAAGGTGGGGAAGGCAATTGTTTCTGTCCCTAGGCCAGGACATGCTCAACTTTGCCATTTTTTTATTGATTCAACAGTGCTAAATCATTCAATCAATACCACTTGAAGGTATCCTTACTTTTTAAAATTCCATTCCCTAAACATTTTACGTAACTTTAAGATGTATCTTACATGGAATGAAGAAGTAAGTGAGGTGCAACGGTTGTATAAGAAAGCGTATCATTTAGCATTAATTAATGTTTTAGTATAACTCAATTACATTATTTTCAATTCCACGTTTAACTTAAATTACATTGTTTTCAATCCACCTACAAATCAAATGAATTTTTTATCATTTAAGCCTACAACCAAAGTATATTGTTATCATTTGATTCTACAACCCGACGATATGCTATTATTCTCAATACCACACGCAACCCAATAGCATAGTTGTCAATTCAATTTACAACCCGATGATATTGTTATTAATTCCACCTAAGACCCAATGATATTGTTATCATTTCCGCCTTAAATCCAATGATATGTGATCAATTCTGCCTGCAACTTTTTGATATTGTTATTGCTAAGCGGGGTCAGTCAATTGATGTCTGAACACTGAGTGGGGATAATTACCTGATGTCTGACTGCTGATTGGGACAGTTGCTGGATGTTTGGCACTTTCTTGAAGCTGTTTTGTAAAATGAAAACAAAACACAAATCTGTATTTCTTGACCCCAATGTCCAAACAACCCTCACAAATCTACTCAATAGGTATGTTATTGTGTCTTCAAAAAGCATCTTATTACTTAAATTGTCTGCAAACACCATTACATTGCAGAAAGAACAAGGCTTGCTCGATAACCTAGGAAACTCTGCCAATACATTGTCCAATATTTCGAAAGACAAACTATTAGCTTAGCATGCTACTGTATTACAAACTTCTCGAATACCCATTAATGATAAGTACACAGACCTGCCTCTACCAAACAATTGTCCAAACATCTCACTACCATGCTGCGCACCACAAGGTAAGGGTTGTAGTCGAACTATGACACTGTCTAATCAAGATTTTGTTTGTTTGTGTTTAACGGCCCATCGACAACTGTGGTCATTTATAGGGCCATGGTGATTTATTTATTTATTTTATTCAACAAACATGAGAGTAGCGAAGATGAAATCTGATAAAATGCATATTTTAAAAGCATTCGCATTGTTTGTGTAAATAATAAAAATAAAGGGGTTAAAATAATAAAAAATATAATTAATAGCTTATATGGCATATGAGATATATGCATAACGTCAAAGAGTGTTAGAAGAGTTTAAAGACATCAGAGTGTATAGAATAGACCGATGTCTTTCAAATAGTTTAATAATCCATTCGAGTCCACGGAAATGAAAAGAGTTTTAAAATCCGGGACTCGAAAGTAATTATCACGAATGTGTTTAAAATCTGAACATTCTATTAAAAACTGTCCCACTGTAAATGGAGTGTAACAAATATACTGAAAAGGTGTAATAATTGGAACGTTGGGAATTAAAACGATGTGTTGATCAACCTTAAACATCCTCTTCTCTAAAACGTGTCTTGTATCAAACCTTTTGACATTTCGACCATTAACACTGTCATACTTTATACCAAACTGAAGAAACGCTTTGTATCTCTTGATACAAGAGTTTTTTGCACAAAGAAATGCTAGCGGCGATATACATTTATATCAGTAAAACATTTTGCAGCGTACTTTGTGAACAGCACAACCAATGCCAAATTGAAACCTACTGAGGACGGGTGTGTGATAATGATTGAGTTCCTGGTTGACAGTAGCTTTGTTGGGTTCGGTGGTAAGATTGTCCAGGAGACTGTAGGCATTCATAAGGGAACAAACTTCGGCCCTCTTCTGGCCAATTTGTTTTTGATTTCATATGAATTGAATTTATTGATGAGCTTATCAGGTCAGGTAACAAATTCCTAGCAAAGTCTTTCAATTTTACATTAATATATATCGACGATGTAATTTCACAACAAATTTATTGACCATATCGATCGTATATACCCTCCATAATTTACAATAAAGGATTTCAGTTAACACATGAGAATGTTACTGTATAACTTAGCTAAATGAATTAATATCGAAACATTTGAAGAAAAAGAGAATTATATTTAACGTCAATACATATGATTGTGAAACTAGGCTTCGGATATTGTGATGACGTACAGAATAAGAATTGATAAAAATGACGATATGTTTGTGAGGTTCTGTAAAAGGTTTCAATGAACAGTTTTACAAAAGGTACGCGAACCAAAATGGCATCCATAGCTATGAAAAGTAACAACACAAAGAAATGTTAAAATGAATTAGCATATATATCCATTTATAGTTGCATATGTTTTATGTAAGTATTAGAGTACCATAGACACATGTTTTATAATGATACACAAGGCTATGCCCCTTTGATTATCTTAAAAGCTGTCCTAGACGCTGGACTGGTGACAGACAAAATTAAGATGGCTAACGAAATGAGATGATATTGAAAGACGCCGTTTCATCCCTTTCAATATGCAAGGGATTTCTTTTAGGCATTAGCGCTAATGGAAAAGGCCACGCCACCTTATTGTTCTAGAATCGACTTACTGAGAAGATCGCTATAATAGTTAATCCCTGCACTGTAAACCAATATCATCTAATACCGTAAATTTAATTATCAAAGATGAAAGTTAGTATTCGGCACCCACTCCTGGGCAAGCGACTGTGGAGGAACAATTTATTTTTATTTAATTAGTGACAGCCAATACATTCTTTATAGAAGTCAGGTTATTCGTAATAGGTAGAAAATGATGCGTCCTGATTGGCTTATATTGTCCGGGTTATGAAAGGCTCAAAAGAGGGTTTCTTGCATGTGAATATTTTTTAAATGTTAAAATGTATATTTTAATTTGTCTATCAGTCAATCAAAAAAGTCAAAAATGTTATTAATAAATATGTGTCCATTTTCATTACAAAAAATAAGATTTATACTTATCTAAAACGACATACCCCAAGTGTGCCCCCTGAAAGACTAATATGAGCTATCCGTTGGCGTTCTTATGCTATTTAAACAATTTTAGTGTGATGTATGACCCTTTAACAGACAAGATTTTCCTGAGACGGACTAAATTATATTTTCTTAGCCAAACACTACATCAATTCATTGAAGTGCCTGTAACAAAATGGACATAACATCGGCCTTTCTCGGACTTGTCGTGTTCATTTTAGCCCTGCAAGCTGGACACTCTAAAACAGGTAACGCATCTTGAATTAGCTGTTTTGATTTGGTTGTATAATATTTTGCTGTTGCTGTATATTTTAGAATGCGTTTCCTTATGTATTTGTGTTATACTACTTCCTATAAACGTACCAGGTTAAACGTATAAACCAAGTAATAACTCTGTAATCAGTTTTTGGTTTGTTTTATCAATAAGGGTTATATACGGCGTAAAGATGTCGAAATTTCGATCGTGAAATTTCCTTTTCTTGATAGTTACATTCCTGCTCCCCTAAATTGCAGTGTTTGCATGCTGCATTTTATTCGGTTATTATGATTTTGCTCGACATATTATGATTTCCGTGTTAGTTGTCGACTGCACCGATAAACTTAAAAGATTTCGAGAAATGCAGATTGAGGTGACTATGGACATGGGTTATGGTCGCCATATGATCGCATTGGCGCTTGTTCTGTTTCCTTGTGTGATGAGTCCGATGTTGTTGATTATGATAATGAGTGTGCCTTGTTGTTTCGTTGTCATTTACCGTTCTCGTGTGGTGGACTTAATTTGGTTTGATATAGGCACATGGTTATGTCGACTTTGAACTCGAAATTGTTATATTTGTACTGACATTGTGGCACATTGCTATGTCGCCTTTGAGCTCGGATCTGTTCCATGTGTACTGGCGATGTTGTTTGTTGTTCTATCGACATTTTGTGTGGTAAAGTGTGCATTTTGTTCTGTTTTAAAATCAAAGTCATTACTTCAATACGATCTTCAGAAACCACCATCAGGTTGTATTGCCTGGTAATAGGTAAATATTTACACTTTTTCAGGTTATATAATCGATTGCTACTTTTCATTGGAGGTAAAGGTCTCCAATCCAACTGACTTACAGCTTCCACTATATCACGTTACAATTTCAAAGTTTTTTTTAAAATTAGCATGAGGTTGGTTTACTTTTTCATTGGTTAACACATAGATGACAAACACTTATATGACCTTTTTTATCTAATAAACAAAAGTCATCATTGATATCTACCATGGGTATTTACCATTTAATGAAGTATGGGTGGTTGGTTAATGCTATACGTTGCTTAATGAAGTAAGGATGTTTGGTTTAGGGTATTCCTTGGTTAATAAAATACGGGTGGTTAGTTCAGGGAATTTTTTATCAATAAAGTATGGATGGCTGGTTCAAGGTATTTATGGTTTATAAACTACGTATGTTAAGTGCAGGGTATTTAATGGTAAAATAAGAACGAATGGTTGGCTCAGGATATTTATTGGTTGATACACTACGGATGTAGTTCAGGGTATTTATTGGTTAATAGACTACGGATGTAGTTCAGGGTATTTATAGGTTAATAGACTACGGATGTAGTCCAGGGTATTTATTGGTTAATAGAATACGGATGTAGTTCAGGGTATTTATTGGTTAATAGACTACGGATGTATTTCAGGGTATTTATTGGTTTATAGACTACGGATGTAGTTCAGGGTATTTATTGGTTAATAGACTACGGATGTATTTCAGGGTATTTATTGGTTTATAGACTACGGATGTAGTTCAGGGTATTTATAGGTTAATAGACTACGGATGTAGTTCAGGGTATTCATTGGTTAATAGACTACGGATGTAGTTCAGGGCATTTATTGGTTAATAGACTACGGATGTAGTTCAGGGTATTTATTGGTTATTAATAACGTACAGACGGTTAAGTTAGGGTATTTATTTGTTATGGTAAATTCTGAGTATTGATTGGATAAAAATACAAAAGCAGGGATTGCTAGTTCTGAGTATCCATTGGTTAACAAGAGCATATGGTTAGTTCAGGGTATATATTGGTTAAGTAAGTAGAAATATTGAGGATAGTAGGAAAGTAATGGTTGATCTATGTTATTTACTGGTATAGGACTCACTCAACTAAATAGTTCAGTATAGGTTGCTACTTAGTTTTTAAGCTTATAGCTTTTATATGTTTTAGTTCAATATCAATGACAATTGTATAGATTCATAGATACATACCTGACAAAGGCCTTAAAAGGCATTTTTGTTAAGTTTAGTGGCATATAAGAATGTCAAAGGTTTCTGTTTTTGACAACCGGAACGCGGTAAAGAGAGATGCGAACACCCCCTGACGCTTCACCCCTTTATAAATGTGCCATCACATATTAAAATCTACTGGTGTTTAAGCGTAATTGTTTTATGACTACGACTTCTACAAGCCGTCTGCACGCACTAGTCACGGAAACCGCACAAATAAACATGTCACTGGTTTTATATGAAACTATATACAATCTATACTATCAAACGGAAATATTTCTATATAGCATGATCAATCTTCGCATAAAGCATTAAGGATTTTGAAAACTTCACCTGATATAAAAATGAAAGTGGCGTTAGAATTATTACACTTAGTACAACCATGTCCGGACTCGATCAATTGACATGTGCAGTGAACAGAAGGTGAGACACAATACATGTAAGTGATGAGTACATTGTCAGTCTATCAAAACACATGTAAATACATGTCCAACACAGGTAAGTAACGGAAACATTGTCAGTCTATCAAAACACCTGTAAATACATGTCCAACACAGGTAAGTAACGGAAACATCGTCAGTCTATCAAAACACCTGTAAATAAATGTCCAATAAATGTAAGTAACGGAAACATTGTCATTCTATTAAAACACATGTAAATAAATGTCCAATAAATGTATGTAACGGAAACATTGTCAGTCTATCAAAACACCTGTAAATAAATGTCCAATAAATGTATGTACCGGAAACATTGTCAATCTATTAAAACGCATGTAAATAAATGTCCAATAAATGTATGTAACGGAAACATTGTCAGTCTATCAAAACACCTGCAAATACGTGTCCAAAACAGGTAAGTAGTGGAAACGACTTGTTGCACACTTCGGCAGTCGAACTCGCAGATACTTCCGAACGTCATCGATATTTCTACATTGTCTAACACTTTGGGCACACCTCGAGGCCGATTAGGGCTGTTATTGCTGTCTCCGAAAAAAATCTATCGGAATTTGTTTGGCATATTATATAGATGATGACAAGATATCGACGGGACGTTGATTCAATTAAGAAAACAGAGATGATTAGGGGAATGCCGTTACTTTCAAGAAAGGATTTTTATTTGGTACATAATTGCTTTTTTCCGGGGACATGGAAACAATCACCCATTACATTTCATTACGCTGTTGTTTTTTTTATATCAATATCGAACATTTAATGACAGAAACCCTGACTTATACATTTAATGAGAAAAGCATCGTAAGTTTTACACTTAATGATAGAATTATCGTCACTTTAACATTAAATAATAGAATTGTCGTCACTTTAACATTAAATGATAAAAAACATCGTCACTTCAACATTTAATGATATATAACATCGTCACTTCAACATTTAATGATATATAACATCGTCACTTTAACATTAAATGATAGAATTATCGTCACTTTAACATTAAATGATAAAAAACATCGTCACTTCAACATTTAATGATATATAACATCGTCACTTCAACATTTAATGATATATAACATCGTCACTTTAACATTAAATGATAAAAAACATCGTCACTTCAACATTTAATGATATATAACATCGTCACTTCAACATTTAATGATATATAACATCGTCACTTCAACATTTAATGATAAAAAACATCGTCACTTCAACATTTAATGATATATAACATCGTCACTTTAACATTAAATGATCGAATTATCGTCACTTTAACATTAAATGATAAAAAACATCGTCACTTAAACATTAAATGATAAAAAAACATCGCCACTTTAACATTTAATGATATATAACATCGTCACTTCAACATTTAATGATATATAACATCGTCACTTCAATATTAAAAGATATATAACAACGTCACTTCAACATTTAATGATATATAACATCGTCACTTAAACATTAAATGATAAAAAAACATCGCCACTTCAACATTTAATGATATATAACATCGTCACTTCAACATTTAATGAGAAAAAGCATCGTCACTTGTATTATTGAATATAAAAATAACAATTGTAGATTTCATGATAACGGACATTGCATTATGTAGTTAAGTATTATCTTTTAACTTTTCTTTGTTTATGTGGTAATAAATCAAGAACAGCACGCTGTAAATTTCATTAACAAAGATATGTTAAAAGATAATGCTTTTATTTACAATTTGTAACGTTAAAAATAATCCATAAAGAGAGTCGTCAGTTACGCTATTTTAATTGTAACTGAATTCGACAGTGCAAATGACGATACATTCGGTTGAATACGGGAACACTTTCCGAGACTGAGGTGCCGTTGCCGGAGCTTAATGATGTCAGTGTAGCACTGATAGTTCGGTGCTGGGCAGTTGAGTAGTGCTGCTGATATATTAACAGAACTTTACGTGTTTTCACAAACAAAATTAAAATCATTTTAATGTTTCGTTTGGCCGATGATACCAACACGAGTTTCCTTCCCTGCATTAGTTTTTAAGATGGCGCACCACTTGGAACAGTGGTGCTAAACCCCTCTAATGCATCAACGTGTCTAAATGCATCGCCATAACATTAACCATATACATGTGTATGCTCAATTATAGAAGTTATGGTACACCCTTATTGTAGTAACTCCTGATTTAATGGAAATAGCCAGTGTAGTCTTAATGCATCACATGTTCATGTTAAAATTTATACAATCTGACTAAATGTATATAGTTCAAATATGAAAATAGGTACAACATCTGCTAATTCGTGCAGGTTCGGAGGGAGAACAGGCCCGCATGGTCATAGGAGGAGACTGCTATGTGGTCCTCTGTAGTATCTGGAAGGGCTGGGGTCCCAAGTAGTACCTTGACGGGCTGTGGTCCCTTGCAGTATCTGAAAGGGATGTGGTCCCTTGCAGTATCTGAAAGTGCTGTGGTTCCTTGCAGTATCTGGTAGGGATGTGGTCCCCTGCAGTATATTGAAGGGCTGTGGTCCCCTGCAGTATCTGGAAGTGCTGTGGTTCCCTGCAGTATCTGGATGGGGTGTGGTTCCCTCCAGTATATGGAAGGGATGTGGTCCCCTGCAGTATCTGGAAGGGAGAAGGGCTGTGGTCCCTTGAAGTATCATAGGTACAACATCTGCTAATTCGTGCAGGTTCGGAGGGAGAACAGGACCGCATGGTCATAGGAGGAGCCCGCTATGTGGTCCTCTGTAGTATCTGGAAAGGCTGTGGTCCCCTGTAGTATCTGGCAGGGCTGTGGTCCCCAGCAGTATCTGGAAGGACTGTGGTCCCCTGGAGCATCTGGAATGGCTGTGGTCCCTTGCAATCTTTGGAAGGGGTGTGGTTCCCTGCAGTATATTGAAGGGCTGTGGCCCCCTGCAGTATCTGGAAGTATCTGGAAGGGATCTGGTCCCCTGCAGTAACTGGAAGTGCTGTGGTTCCTTGCAGTATCTGGGAGGGCTGGGGGCCCTTGCAGGATCTGGTAGGGGTGGGGGCCCCTTGCAGTATCTGGCAGGGATGTGGTCCCCTTGCAGAATCTGGTAGGGCTGTGGTCCCCTTGCGGAACTTGAAGGGCTGGGGTCCCCTGCAGTATATTGAAGGGCTGTGGCCCCCAGTAGTATCTGGAGGGGCTGTGGTCCCTTGCAATCTTTGGAAGGGGTGTGGTACCCTGCAGTATTTGGAAGGGCTGGGGTCCCTTTCAGTATCTGGTAGGGATGAAGGGATGTGGTCCTCAGTAGTATCTGGAAAGGATGTGGTCCCCTGGAGAATCTGGTATGGCTGTGGTCCCCTGAAGTATCTGGTATGGCTGTGGTCCCCTGCACTATCTGGAAAGGATGTGGTACCCTGCAGTATTTGGAAGGGCTGGGGTCCCCTGCAGTATATTGAAGGGGTGTGGTCCCCTGGAGAATCTGGTATGGCTGTGGTGCCTTGCAGTATCTGGGAGGGATGTGGTCCCCAGGAGTATCTGGGGGGGCTGTGGTCCCTTGAAGTATCATAGGTACAACATCTGCTAATTCGTGCAGGTTCGGAGGGAGAACAGGACCGCATGGTCATAGGAGGAGACTGCTATGTGGTCCTCTGTAGTATCTGGAAAGGCTGTGATCCCTTGCAGTATTTGGTAGGGCTGTGGTCCCCTTGCAGTATCTGGAAGGGATGTGGTCCCCTTGAGTACCTGGAAGGGCTGTGGTCCCCTGGAGTATCTGGTATGGCTGTGGTCCCTTGCAGTATCTGGTAGGGCTGGGGTCCCTTGCAGTATCTGGTAGGGATGTGGTCCCATGGAGTACCTGGTAGGGCTGTGGTCCCTGCAGTATCTGGAAAGGCTGTGATCCCTTGCAGTATTTGGTAGGGCTGGGGTCCCTTGCAGTATCTGGTAGGGATGTGGTCCCATGGAGTACCTGGAAGGGCTGTGGTCCCTGCAGTATCTGGAAAGGCTGTGATCCCTTGCAGTATCTGAAAGTGCTGTGGTTCCTTGCAGTATCTGGTAGGGATGTGGTCCCCTGCAGTATATTGAAGGGCTGTGATCCCCTGCAGTATCTGGAAGGGCTGTGGTCCCCTGCAGTATATTGAAGGGCTGTAGTCCCCTGCAGTATCTGGAAGTGCTGTGGTTCCCTGCAGTATCTGGATGGGGTGTGGTTCCCTGCAGTATATGGAAGGGATGTGGTCCCCTGCAGTATCTGGAAGGGCTGTGGTCCCCTGCAGTATCTGGTAGGGCTGTGGTCCCTTGAAGTATCTGGTAGGGCTGTGGTCCCCTGGAGTACCTGGAAGGGCTGTGGTCCCTGCAGTATCTGGAAAGGCTGTGATCCCTTGCAGTATTTGGTAGGGCTGTGGTCCTTTGAAGTATCTGGTAGGGCTGTGGTCCCTTGCGGTATCCGGCAGGGTTGTGGTCCCTTGCAGTTTCTTGTAGGGATGTTGTCCCCTGCAGTATCTAGTATCTGGAAGGGCTGTGGTCCCCAGGAGTATCTGGAAAGGATGTGGTCCCCTGCAGTATCTGGAAGGGATGTGGTCCCCTGGAGTACCTGGAAGGGCTGTGGGCCCCTTGCAGTATCTGGAAGGGATGTGGTCCCCAGTAGTATCTGGAAGGGATGTGGTCCCTTGCAGTATCTGGTAGGGATGTGGTCCCTTGCAGTATCTGGAAGGGCTGTGGTCCCCTGTAGTATCTGGAAGGGGTGTGGTCCCTTGCAGTATCTGGAAGGGTTGTGGTCCCTTGCAGTATCTGGAAGGGATGTGGTCCCTTGCAGTATCTGGTAGGGCTGGGGGCCCTTGCAGTATCTGGTAGGGCTGTGGTCCATTGCAGTATCTGGTAGGGCTGTGGTCCATTGCAGTATCTGGTAGGGCTGTGGTCCCTTGCGGTATCCGGCAGGGTTGTGGTCCCTTGCAGTTTCTTGTAGGGATGTTGTCCCCTGCAGTATCTGGTAGGGCTGTGGTCCCATGGAGTACCTGGAAGGGCTGTGGTCCCTGCAGTATCTGGAAAGGCTGTGATCCCTTGCAGTATTTGGTAGGGCTGTGGTCCCTTGAAGTATCTGGTAGGGCTGTGGTCCCTTGCAGTATCCGGCAGGGTTGTGGTCCCTTGCAGTTTCTGGTAGGGATGTTGTCCCCTGCAGTATCTGGTAGGGCTGTGTCCCTTGCAGTATCTGGTAGGGCTGTGGTCCCCTGCAGTATCTGGTAGGGCTGTGGTCCCTTGCAGTATCTGGTAGGTCTGTGGTCCCCTGCAGTATCTGGTAGGGCTGTGGTCCCTTGCAGGATCTGGTAGGGCTGTGGTCCCCTGCAGTATCTGGTAGGGCTGTGGTCCATTGCAGTATCTTGTAGGGCTGTGGTCCCCTGCAGTATATGGTAGGGGTGTGGTCCCCTGCAGTATCTGGTAGGGCTGTGTCCCTTGCAGTATCTGGTAGGGCTGTGGTCCCCTGCAGTATATGGTAGGGGTGTGGGCCCCTGCAGTATCTGGTAGGGCTGTGTCCCTTGCAGTATCTGGTAGGGCTGTGGTCCCTTGCAGTATCTGGTCGGGCTATGGTCCATTGCAGTATCTGGTAGGGCTGTGGTCCCCTGCAGTATATGGTAGGGTTGTGGTCCCCTGCAGTATCTGGTAGGGCTGTGTCCCTTGCAGTATCTGGTAGGGATGTGGTCCCTTGCAGTATCTGGTAGGGCTGTGGTCCCTTGAAGTATCTGGTAGGGCTGTGGTCCCTTGCAGTATCTGGTAGGGATGTGGTCCCTTGCAGTATTTGGAAGGGCTGTGGTTCCCTGCAGTATCTGGAAAGGCTGTGGTCCCTTGTAGTATCTTGAAGGGATGTGTTCCCCTGTAGTATATGGAAGGCTGTGGTCGTCCCTTGCAGTATCTGGAAGGGATGTGGTCCCCTGCAGTATCTGGATGGGGTGTGGTTCCCTGCAGTATCTGGAAGGGCTGTGGTTCCTTGCAGTATCTGATAGGGCTGTGGTCCCCTGGAGTACCTGGAAGGGCTGTGGTCCCTGCAGTATCTGGAAAGGCTGTGATCCTTTTCAGTATTTTGTAGGGCTGTGGTCCCTTGCAGTATCTGGTAGGGCTGTGGTCCCTTGAAGTATCTGGTAGGGCTGTGGTCCCTTGCAGTATCTGGTAAGGCTGTGGTCCCTTGCAGTATCTGTTAGGGATGTGGTTCCTTGCAGTATATGGTAGGGCTGTGTCCCTTGCAGTATCTGGTAGGGCTGTGATCCCTTGCAGTATCTGGTAGGGCTGTGGTCCCTTGCAGTATCTGGTAAGGCTGTGGTCCCTTGCAGTATCTGGTAGGGATGTGGTCCCTTGCAGTATCTGGTAGGGCTGTGGTCCCTTGCAGCATCTGGTAGGGCTGTGGTTCCCTGTAGTATCTTGAAAGGCTGTGGACCCTTGTAGTATCTGGAAGGGCTGTGGTCCCCTGCAGTATCTGGAAAGGCTGTGGTCCCTTGTAGTATCTTGAAGGGATGTGTTCCCCTGTAGTATATGGAAGGCTGTGGTCCGTTGCAGTATCTGGATGGGCTGTGGTCCCCTGGAGTACCTGGAAGGGCTGTGTTCCCTGCAGTATCTGGAAAGGCTGTGATCCCTTGCAGTATTTTGTAGGGCTGTGGTTCCTTGCAGTATCTGGTAGGGCTGTGGTCCCTTGCAGTATCTGGTAGGGATGTGGTCCCGTGCAGTATCTGGTAGGGCTGTGTCCCTTGCAGTATCTGGTAGGGCTGTGGTCCCTTGCAGTATCTGGTAGGGCTGTGATCCCTTGCAGTATCTGGTAGGGCTGTGATCCCTTGCAGTATATGGTAGGGCTGTGGTCCCTTGCAGTATCTGGTAGGGCTGTGGTCCCTTGAAGTATCTGGTAGGGCTGTGGTCCCTTGCAGTATCTGGTAAGGCTGTGGTCCCTTGCAGTATCTGGTAGGGCTGTGGTCCCTTGCAGTATCTGGTAGGGCTATGAACACAACAGCACATGTCAGGCGACAAAGTGTAAACCCTTTTCCTTGGTGTCTCTTATACCCAGCACTCATTCACTACAATGGTTCGTCTTGCACTGCCAGGCCACGATCTCACAAACCAAGCCTAATATATAGGATGACCATAATCAACTCTGGCAATAAAGTAGAAAAATATCAAGATAGCGTATTTCTTATTGTTGTATTGCAGTGTCTGATATACTTAGACACCCTTTGTTTTAAATCGTCGGTGACCCAGCTATTCAAAGTTATAGGTGACCGTGGTGCAATAATACAGGTCCTTTTTGGATCACATTGTTTGGTCTGCGGCTTCTGTTATTCCTGATGTCTTTCGTTTTCTTTTGCTATTTACACAGTCCGCTTATAATTTTTGTTCTTGTGTGTTTACGATGTGAATATAATGTATTTATTTTCGCTTTACTACGGTGGTGCATTTAGGACATGCCCAATACTATCCTCTGCATTGCGTTTCTCGAACGCTCAACATCTTCTCTCTCGGGTTCGATTTATTATCTCTTAAATGTCCCATCGTATTTAACAGATTTTGTTAAAAAAATATTTTTTTAAATAACATTTTTGTGAACGTATTTTGGTCTTTTTCAGATTTCGACAATTATGAATTACTACGAAAGCTTGCATTTGACTCGACTCTACAATCATTACTGTTGACATCCGGGACACCAGATGAAGATGAGGCACGTGACAGGGACATTAAATCAACCTCGTTTACGAATGACGAACTCCAATCAGATCATACTGGTAAATCACGTGACTATTTGAAACTAGACATCGACACGGAGGACTACCCCAGGTTCTCTAACTTCGAGAAACGAGGGGTCGGCAAGTGCATCTACAACTGTCTGAGGGGGCGTGGCCAGATGAACTTTATCCAATGCAAAAGCATGTGTCACTGGTATGTATGATCAATAAGGCATTCACCCCTGAAGACACAATAAACTCTTCCATCCTTTGAATTGGAAGACGTCAAATGTGTCTTCAGGGGTGATCGAGTTAACAACATAACCATTGTATCACTGTTTCATCATGTAAACTGACCAAAGAACGTAACAAATTTCCAAAGGCGTCAACAACCATGATGTTGACGGAGGTGTGCAAATTTTCCGTGAACGAGACATAATTGTGTGACATCATCAACAGTAGATGTAGCAGGGGTTTACGGAGGCTTATGCAAATTTTAGGCAGTATATAGAACCAATCACACGTTATTTAAGTTTCGAAAATGAAATTTGTTTCTGATGATCACATTTATGTCAACCATTCACAGATATTATTGTAAATATAAAGAAAAAAAATGGTTAGGTTATAAGCTGATAACTCCAGTTGAGCACGAGTAAATAAAATAGGTGACCTTAGAGTATTACCAAACCAAAACAGAAAGCTATTCCTTAAATATAAAGTATTTATCGGACTATGAAATAAGTATATTGAAAAACTTATAAGTCATCTTCGTTATTCAAATATTCTACTATCGATACACATATATCTTTAGTTAACCCTTGTAATTTGTCATGACAAATTGAAGATTTTGAATTGGCCACCTGGCGGATGATACAAGTATATAAGTTTTATTTTGTATCGCTATTGAAGGAATCACGTTGCAGCGTAACGGGCCCGGTTTTCAAGTCGGGTCGCGCTCTTCTGTAATCTTTAAAAGACAGATATCATCTTAGCTTTTCGTCAGTTACTATACCTGTATTCAATCAAATAGATTAACAGTGTGCATTCGATATGTGCATGACATAATCCAAGGACGTAGTGAGGATATGTTAACAGTAGAAAAACCGTTTAATTTCAAAGTTGCGTAAAATATTTTTCCTATAGTTGTAAAATATCACGATTCGGCCCTTCTGGTGCATATATATCAATTAATCCTATCGACCCTACTTTCGGCTGTGCTAGTTTCGCTATAATGTGTAAAATTAGTAATGGTCTCTCAGTGTCGAATGATCATGTTAATCAATTTAAATTTTCCACTAAATTGTTTAATCTTGAATTTGCTCGAATTCTGCAAATAAAATATATATTTTCTTTTCACAGATTTATGGACGGAATGACTGATAACCTTCTTGCTGTTTCAACGTTATACGGATTTGACCTGTGCAAACAAACAACATGAACTAAATTAGAGATACATATATATAGTTTTGTTGATGGTAAAAAAAAGTTTGGTCAAATGCTTTTATTCTCCAACTCTGTACACTGTAACTTAACGAATAGTTATTACCTGTATTTGAAATTTGATTTGCACTTTCAAAATATGAAATTAAAAATTTAACAGAATAATACATATTTTGTTGGAATTTTCTACAAACTTTAGAGAAAGCATTCTATACACGATATGTAGATTTTAAAAAGAAGAAATACTGTTGATAACTTATATCTTTCTATATGAATCAGGCGGTAAAATATATTATTTCCTGTCCTATCTAAAAAGAATTGTGAACTTTACATAATTTCACTTTAAATATAAGTTATCGTTCATTGTGTAGGAAAATGTAACTTGGTCGATGATTTCCTTTCAGACACGTTCGAGTTCGATTTTTTGCCGGTTTATCTTTAGAATAAGTAGCTTGACAATGAGAAGTAATTGCAAAGGTCTATCGTGCTGATACTTAAACTAGTTGTTCTTCCTTTAACAAGCTTTGTCAATTTCTTTAAGTATCAAAAATTTCAGTGACCGTCGTGTTTTAAATACTTATTCTGAGTCGCCATTCCTTATCAAATAACCAAATCAAGGGATATATTATGTAATTGTTAAATTCACTGAACGAAATGATTAGCATATAAAAATGTACTGTATACAATATCGAATTAGCATGATTTAAAAACAACAACGAACAGTAGTATATATAGAGTTATATTAAGTACAGTGTATATATAAATGCAAATATCCACCAATTAAAATGCGTTTCAGCAGTTGGCGCTAACATAAACATACGGGACATCTTGTAGTGACGTCAATAGCGACTCCTTTGTTACAGGGTGCTAGGCAACGAGTAGGTTGGCACGTAGCCCTATGAGCCGTGGCAACGGTTGTGGTCAGTTCTGCAACAGAAAATAAAAGAGTCGATTTAAAAAAAAACTTTTCAGGAAAAATAAAACAGCGAATCACGTAGTTTATAAATTATGTAGACATAAACTGAGAATATATGTCGACACCTTCCAAGAATATTTCGACATCTATTAGCAAGTACATCGACTTGTGTAAGTCGACTGCAGAAATACATGTACGGCAACATATATCTGAACTGTCCTAAACGACTTTGATATTTTCTTAATATGGCGGCACAGGACGAATAACACACGTTGTTAGCATAATCATGTTTCCTAGGACAAACGATTTGCAGTTAAATGACTTCCAGAGTATCCAGATTTTTGCATACTCATAACCTCTGGTCAAATTACATTCAATCATTCACGGAATGTTCTATTTGTCAGGTGATAAGTAATCGGTCGCCATTTTGTTTCAATTTCAAACAGTTTTATTGATATAAGACAAAAATACTGTGTGACAGGCATCGTCTATTGGCGCCGTATCCAACACAATAACAACGAGTGGTACAGCCACAGACATAATACAACAACATACACACATACACTTGTAAACAAAGTGATATCATCAAATGAATAATTAAATATTAAGAAAGGGAGACAACTACTGAACTCTGTATTCTTTAAATTATTGACCAATGGCAACGTTTTCATAGTGCTGCTCACTTAAACGTTATAAACTTAATCATGTGTCATTATAGCTTACATACGAGGGAGGGTAAAAACCTACTCGATAAGGGAATATTTGCGCTAGCTGTTAAACGTACAAAGTGAGTTAATTCTTTTAGCTTCAATACGATTCATCAGTTTGGAAATTTGTAATATCACAAAAACGATGTACTATTAAATGCGTCACAACGTTTCAAGTACGACCAGGCATTGCCTGACAAAAGGACCAATCAGTCTTGAAACGTTGCGACATGTTTAATAAGTACACTGTTTATATATAACTTTTTTGTTTGTTTGTTTGTTTGTGTTTAACGGCCAATCGACGGCTGTGGTCATTTAGGGCCATGGTGATTTATTTATTTATCTATTTTTTTATAAACAAACATGTGAGGACCGAAGATGATATCACATAAAAATGTTCCTTTTTTTTTATATAACGTAAAACGTTAATAGTACAACGTAAGGTTTCCAATGATGCAGGATGACGAAGACTATATGCAGTGTTTTTATCGCTATCTTTATGTCATTGGGATTTTTTTGATTTTTTTGTATGATATAAAGGTCGATGTATTTGATACTCAATATTGTGAATTGATGTCTCGTTGTTACTACCCCGGTATTTGCTATGAGGACTTCACATTACTGTATATGACCTAGTTTGACATTGCGGGTGTAGGCGATAAAGCAGAAAACGTTTAACCTTCCGGATCACCTGGTCCTATTCTCCATGTACTTTTTCCATGGTCTCAGTGTAAATATTTTCTTTGATCATGTCTTCCCCTGATTTAATCAATTTTATATTCCGAATTACGGTTTCGGCAGACACTTTGGCATTCTCGCTATGTCTAACGTCATATATAGTAGCTTTCCAATCAAACAGTGCTATACAAGTGCTAGTTTTCCTCTCTCTCTTGTTGTGGTTCCAATAGGTTAATACATATCATGCACAAACAAAAACACTATACTAAAGGAAAATTGCAGAAGTGTAAAAACAACTGTAATTCTAGCTTAAAATCAATGCGACTTGGGGAAAATAAGAACAAATGAAAGACATCCCCGAAAAAGTACAAAGCGAATACAATACATTAAGTTTAATCAAATCGGATAAGGTGCGGTATAAAAAGAACCATGTCACCGACAGACCTATGGGCACACACCTGATTCCAATATACCTGTTGATCCTTGACTCTTTGCATATCAAGTTAAGATATATAGGATAACAGCACATACAGTGTTTAGAGTTCGAGTTATCAGAACTTGATATACTGAGATAAAGAGGAGTCAAGAAACAGTTCGGGTTAAATGGGGCCTTCGAATTATAAGAGTTCACGATAACGAAGGTCGACTGTATATCATCATGACTGATTATCAAAATATCCCAAACCGCTTTACTGTATCGTAATATCGTAAAACAAAGACATTCGAAAAGTATGTATACTGACACGAAGGAAATTAATGACAAAAATTAAAAATGATACTTTTAAATACATCTTTTGAACAAAAAATCCTAAAAAGACAGTATGAAATAATTCTACAAACGACCGATTGTTTTTAAGTCCTAAAGGAAAAAATCATCTGTTTGAAATATAATAACACAATGTACCGTGGTGAACGCAAATCTACAATTGATTGACATAAACCACGCCCATACCAAGCAGTGAGTTATGACGACATCTAAAGTATTGAACGTAACACTAACACCACAGGAGAACGTCATACAATGTCGGTGTTAGTGTGCGCATTAACAAATGGATGTATCAGGAGATACCATTAGCGCATCGATTGTCCAGTCATCGCAGATACCGGCGCGAAATATACCGCCCTTCCTTCTGAGGAAAGATTTTCTTTATCCGTTCGGAGCTCCATTGTCGTCTGTGTTGGTCTTCAGTGTGTCACTTCCTTCATATCATATATAAATTCTATTCAGTGAGACGAATGACTCTCTTTGGTGTATTTCACAGTTTCTGGAATATTCTCTCTTTGATGAAAAGTATCTCACAGACGTGGGTGTCTACCGATTGCATCGGAAGGAATTGATTCAACCGTGTCGTTATTACCAGAGCGGCAAAGCACGGAGACCCAATATGTCAAATGGTCAACCCACAAAGACAAATTATACAACAGCGGCAACACTCAGAGGTAGTAACATAGAGTGGTTTATAAACACAGGTACAAAATGGACAGCGTACAGAGACAAAGTGTAACCACTGCGTCAACACATAGCGACAGAAAGTATAGAACAAAGACTATACTCCCGTGTCAGTGATCAAGACGAAATATTCCACGACGCCAACACTCAGAAAAAAAAATACTATACCGCGTCAACACACGGCGACAAAATACTATACAGCGTCAACACACAGAGACAAAATACACTACAGCGTCAACACACAGAGACAAAATACTATACAGCGTCAACACAGAGAGACAAAATACACTACACTGTCAACACACAGAGACAAAATACACTACAGCGACAACACACAGAGACAAAATACTATACAGTGTCAACACAGAGACACAAAATACACTTACAGCGTCAACACACAGAGACAAAATAATCTACAGCGTCAACATACAGAGACAAACTATACTACAGCGTCAACACACAGAGACAAAATATACTACAGCGTCAACACACAGAGACAAAATACTATACAGCGTCAACACACAGAGACAAAATACTATACAGCGTCAACACATAGAGACAAAATAATATACAGCGTCAACACACAGAGACAAAATACTATACCGCGTCAACACACAGAGACAAAATACTATACAGCGTCAACACACAGAGACAAAATACTATACCGCGTCAACACACAGAGACAAAATACTATACAGCGTCAACACAGAGAGACAAAATACACTACACTGTCAACACACAGAGACAAAATACACTACAGTGTCAACCCACAGAGACAAAATACACTACAGCGTCAACTCACAGAGACAAAATACTATACAGCGTCAACACACGGAGACAAACTATCCTACAGCGTCAACACACAGAGACAAAATACTATACGGCGTCAACACACAGAGACAAAATACACTACAGTGTCAACCCACAGAGACAAAATACACTACAGCGTCAACTCACAGAGACAAAATACTATACAGCGTCAACACGCAGAGACAAAATACTATACCGCGTCAACACACAGAGACAAAATACACTACAGTGTCAACCCACAGAGACAAAATACACTACAGCGTCAACTCACAGAGACAAAATACTATACAGCGTCAACACGCAGAGACAAAATACTATACAGCGTCAACACATAGAGACAAAATAACATACAGCGTCAACACACAGAGACAAAATAAACTAAAGCGTCAACATACAGAGACAAAATATACTACAGCGTCAACACACACAAAATACTAAACAGCGTCAACACACAGAGACAAACTATACTACAGCGACAACAAAGAGACACAAAATACACTACAGCGTAAACACACAGACACAAAATAAACTACAGCGTCAACATACAGAGAAAAAATATACTAGAGCGTCAACACACAGAGAAAAAATACACTTCAGCGTCAACACACAGAGACAAAATATTATACAGTGTCAACACACAGAGGCAAAATACACACAGCGTCAACACACAGAGACAAAATACTATACCGTGTCAACACAGAGACACAAAATACACTTACAACGTCAACACACAGAGTCAAAATAAACTACAGCGTCAACACACAGAGACAAAATATTCTACAGCGTCAACACACAGAGACAAACTATACTACAGCGACAACAAAGAGACACAAAATACACTACAGCGTAAACACACAGACACAAAATAAACTACAGCGTCAACATACAGAGAAAAAATATACTAGAGCGTCAACACACAGAGAAAAAATACACTTCAGCGTCAACACACAGAGACAAAATATTATACAGAGACAAAATATACTACAGCGTCAACACACAGAGACAAACCAAACTACAGCGTCAACACACAGAGACAAAATATCCTACAGCGTCAACACACAGAGACAAAATACTATACCGTGTCAACACAGAGACACAAAATACACTTACAGCGTCAACACACAGAGAAAAAATAAACTACAGCGTCAACATACAGAGACAAAATACACTTACAGCGTCAACACACAGACACAAAATAAACTACAGCGTCAACATACAGAGAAAAAATATACTAGAGCGTCAACACACAGAGAAAAAATACACTTCAGCGTCAACACACAGAGACAAAATATTATACAGTGTCAACACACAGAGGCAAAATACACACAGCGTCAACACACAGAGACAAAATACTATCCAGCGTCAACACACAGAGACAAAATATACTATTATACAGTGTCAACACACAGAGGCAAAATACACACAGCGTCAACACACAGAGACAAAATACTATCCCGCGTCAACACACAGAGACAAAATACTATACAGCGTCAACACAGAGAGACAAAATACACTACACTGTCAACACACAGAGACAAAATACACTACAGCTTCAACACACAGAGACAAAATAATATACAGTGTCAACACAGAGACACAAAATACACTTACAGTGTCAACACACAGAGACAAAATAAACTACAGCGTCAACACATAGAGACAAAATATACTAGAGCGTCAACACACAGGGACAAAATATACTAGAGCGTCAACACACAGAGACAAAATATACTAGAGCGTCAACACACAGTCAACACACAGAGACAAAATACTATACCGCGGCAACACACAGAGACAAAATACTATACAGCGTCAACATACAGAGACAAAATACACTACAGCGTCAACACACAGAGACAAAATAATATACAGTGTCAACACAGAGACACAAAATACACTTACAACGTCAACACACAGAGACAAAATAAACTACAGCGTCAACATACAGAGACAAAATACACTACAGCGTCAACACTCAGAGACAAAATATACTACAGCGCCAACTCACAGAGACAAAATAAACTAAAGCGTCAACATACAGAGACAAAATATCCTACAGCGTCAACACCCCGAGACAAAATATACTACGGCGTCAACACGCAGAGACAAAATATACAACAGCGTCAACACACATAGACAAAATAATATACAGTGTGAACACAGAGACACAAAATACACCTACAGCGTCAACACCCAGAGACAAAATAAACTACAGCGTCAACACCCAGAGACAAAATATAAGAGACAAAATATACTACAGCGTCAACACACAGAGACAAAATATACTACGGCGTCAACACACAGAGACAAAATATACTACAGCGTCAACACACAGAGACAAACTATACTACAGCGTCAACACACAGAGACAAAATATACTACAGCGTCAACACACAGAGACAAAATATACTACAGCGTCAACACACAGAGACAAAATACACTACAGCGTCAACACACAGAGACAAAATACACTACAGCGTCAACACACAGAGACAAAATACTATACAGTGTCAACACAGAGACACAAAATACACTTACAGCGTCAACACACAGAGACAAAATAAACTACAGCGTCAACATACAGAGACAAAATATACTACAGCGTCAACACACAGAGACAAAATATACTACAGCGTCAACACACAGAGACAAAATATACTACAGCGTCAACACACAGAGACAAAATATACTACAGCGTCAACACACAGAGACAAAATACACTACAGCGTCAACACACAGAGACAAAATACACTACAGCGTCAACACACAGAGACAAAATATACTACAGCGTCAACACACAGAGACAAAATACACTACAGCGTCAACACACAGAGACAAAATACACTACAGCGTCAACACACAGAGACAAAATACTATACAGTGTCAACACAGAGACACAAAATACACTTACAGCGTCAACACACAGAGACAAAATAAACTACAGCGTCAACATACAGAGACAAAATATACTACAGCGTCAACACACAGAGACAAAATACACTACAGCGTCAACACACAGAGACAAAATACACTACAGCGTCAACACACAGAGACAAAATATACTACAGCGTCAACACACAGAGACAAAATATACTACAGCGTCAACACACAGAGACAAAATATACTACAGCGTCAACACACAGAGACAAAATATACTACAGCGTCAACACACAGAGACAAAATATACTACAGCGTCAACACACAGAGACAAAATATACTACAGCGTCAACACACAGAGACAAAATATACTACAGCGTCAACACACAGAGACAAAATATACTACAGCGTCAACACACAGAGACAAAATATACTACAGCGTCAACACACAGAGACAAAATACACTACAGCGTCAACACACAGAGACAAAATACACTACAGCGTCAACACACAGAGACAAAATACTATACAGTGTCAACACAGAGACACAAAATACACTTACAGCGTCAACACACAGAGACAAAATAAACTACAGCGTCAACATACAGAGACAAAATATACTACAGCGTCAACACACAGAGACAAAATATACTACAGCGTCAACACACAGAGACAAAATATACTACAGCGTCAACACACAGAGACAAAATACACTACAGCGTCAACACACAGAGACAAAATACACTACAGCGTCAACACACAGAGACAAAATATACTACAGCGTCAACACACAGAGACAAAATATACTACAGCGTCAACACACAGAGACAAAATATACTACAGCGTCAACACACAGAGACAAAATATACTACAGCGTCAACACACAGAGACAAAATATACTACAGCGTCAACACACAGAGACAAAATATACTACAGCGTCAACACACAGAGACAAAATATACTACAGCGTCAACACACAGAGACAAAATATACTACAGCGTCAACACACAGAGACAAAATATACTACAGCGTCAACACACAGAGACAAAATATACTACAGCGTCAACACACAGAGACAAAATACACTACAGCGTCAACACACAGAGACAAAATACACTACAGCGTCAACACACAGAGACAAAATATACTACAGCGTCAACACACAGAGACAAAATACACTACAGCGTCAACACACAGAGACAAAATACACTACAGCGTCAACACACAGAGACAAAATACTATACAGTGTCAACACAGAGACACAAAATACACTTACAGCGTCAACACACAGAGACAAAATAAACTACAGCGTCAACATACAGAGACAAAATATACTACAGCGTCAACACACAGAGACAAAATACACTACAGCGTCAACACACAGAGACAAAATACACTACAGCGTCAACACACAGAGACAAAATACACTACAGCGTCAACACACAGAGACAAAATACACTACAGCGTCAACACACAGAGACAAAATACACTACAGCGTCAACACACAGAGACAAAATACACTACAGCGTCAACACACAGAGACAAAATACACTACAGCGTCAACACACAGAGACAAAATACTATACAGTGTCAACACAGAGACACAAAATACACTTACAGCGTCAACACACAGAGACAAAATAAACTACAGCGTCAACATACAGAGACAAAATACACTTACAGCGTCAACACACAGAGACAAAATAAACTACAGCGTCAACATACAGAGACAAAATATACTAGAGTGTCAACAGACAGAGACAAAATATACTACAGCGTCAATACACAGAGACAAAATATACTACAGCGTCAACACACAGAGACAAAATAAACTACAGCGTCAACACACAGAGACAAAATATACTACAGCGTTAACACACAGAGACAAACTATACTAGAGCGTCAACACACAGTGACAAAATATACTACAGCGTCAACACACAGAGACAAAATACTATACAGTGTCTACACAGAGACACAAAATACACTTACAGCGTCAACACACAAAGACAAAATAAACTACAGCGTCAACATACAGAGACAAAATAAACTAAAGCGTCAACATACAGAGACAAAATATACTACAGCGTCAACACACATAGACAAAATACACTTCAGCGTCAACACGCAGAGACAAAATACTATACAGTGTCAACACACAGAGGCAAAATATACTACAGCGTCAACACACAGAGACGAAATAAACTACAGCGTCAACACACAGAGACAAAATACTATACAGTGTCAACACACAGAGGCAAAATATACTACAGCGTCAACACACAGAGACAAAATACTATACAGTGTCAACACACAGAGGCAAAATATACTACAGCGTCAACACACAGAGACAAAATACTATACAGTGTCAACACGGAGACACAAAATTTACTTACAGCGTCAACACACAGAGACAAAATAAACTAAAGCGTCAACACACAGAGACAAAATACACTACATTGTCAACTCACAGAGACAAACTATACTACAGCGTCAACACACAGAGACAAAATACTATACAGTGTCAGCACAGAGACACAAAATACACTTACAGCGTCAACACACAAAGACAAAATAAACTACAGCGTCAACATACAGAGAAAAAATATACTAGAGCGTCAACACACAGAGACAAAATATACTACAGCGTCAGCACACAGAGACAAAATACACTACATTGTCAATACACAGAGACAAACTATACTACAGCGTCAACACACTACAGCGTCAACACACAGAGACAAAATACTATACAGTGTCTACACAGAGACACAAAATACACTTACAGCGTCAACACACAAAGACAAAATAAACTACAGCGTCAACATACAGAGAAAAAATATACTAGAGCGTCAACACACAGAGACAAAATATACTACAGCGTCAACCCACAGAGACAAAATACCCTACATTGTCAACACACAGAGCCAAACTATACTACAGCGTCAACAAAGAGACACAAAATACACTACAGCGTCAACACACAGACACAAAATACACTACAGCGTCAATACACACAAAATACACTACAGCGTCAACACACAGAGACAAAATACACTACAGCGTCAACACACAGACACAAAATACACTCCAGCGTCAATACACACAAAATACACTACAGCGTCAACACACACAAAATCCTATACAGCGTCAACACAGAGACACAAAATACACTTACAGCGTCAACACACAAAGACAAAATAAACTACAGCGTCAACATACAGAGACACAATATACTACAACGTCAACACTCAGAGACAAAATACTATACAGCGTCAACACACAGAGACAAAATATACTACAGCGTCAACACACAGAGACAAAATAAACTACAGCGTCAACATACAGAGACACAATATACTAGAGACAAACTATACTACAGCGTCAACACACAGAGACAAAATATACTACAGCGTCAACACACAGAGACAAGATACACTACAGCGTCAACACGCAGAGACAAAATACTATACAGTGTCAGCACACAGAGACAAAATACACTACAGCGTCAACACGCAGAGACAAAATACTCTACAGCGTCAACACACAGAGACAAAATACACTACAGCGTCAACACGCAGAGACAAAATACTATACAGTGTCAACACACAGAGACAAAATACACTACAGCGTCAACACACAGAGACAAAATACACTACAGCGTCAACACACAGAGACAAAATACTATACAGCGTCAACACACACAAAATACTATACTCGAAAGGCATCAATGAACAAAACTGACCATTGCATTCCGGACAGCCATTGACAATCAGGACACTTCCTCGAGGACAGTTGACCGGAAATGGTGGACATGTCGGAGAAGCTGAATAAAGAATAATCAACAAAGTTTTAAATATTCAGATCGAATTTCGTAATTTCATTTTAATTTTCTTGACAGCTAAAATATTTTTTCAATTAAAAACAATCTTTGATATTTTATATATTTCTTGAACTTTCGTCACATATGTTGTTAAGGAATAAAAAAAAATCAGCTAATTTCATGAAGGTCACATGAAATGGGAACGGTTTTGAAATCCCCATCTTTGACTTGCAGTAACGAAAAACGAAAGTGAGACTAAGATGTCGTCTTTTTAATTACGGCGGAGACGGTGATGTCAACATTCTCATGAAGCTCAAACGTTAACGTATGTTTCTTCATCATGACTGATACAGTGTACACGGCGAGACAGAATTCATGTCGTGCGTTCAAAAATCGCCATAAAATGTAGAAAGAAAAAAAAAAGAAAATACTGACATATATCATCCCAAGGAGCGCCACAAATCATGTATATTTTTTTTTATAAAAATCAACACAAAATAGCATTTACGCCGAGTTATCAATACAATATCTGCTAAAAAAACGCATTAGCAATTGCAGGACTGTTTATGAAATACTATTAAATCATAAAGATGAAATAAACAAAATGTTAACAGTCGGGCTAAACCAGGATTCAAGCCCTTGTTCTCAGTTTGTTGTACACTTACTATCACTATTACCGATCGATCTACCTGTTCAACAGATAAGAAGTGTTCTGGCAAATTGTAAAAGGAGAGGATTCAGCAGTGGGAGCTGAATACTCCAACCCTACCAGATAAAGAAATGAACCTGTAACTGTAAATAGCTATATTCCGTCTTTGCGTATTGCAGAGTTGTCTTCTCTTGTGAGCAGGTATTGATTGTTACGTCATTGGTTTGTGTGAGAAAATGACGTCATTTTCTCAAAAAATGATGATGTTACTCCCACAAACCAATTACGTAACAATCAATACCTGCTCTCAAGAGAAGATAACTCTGCAATACGCAAAGACGGAATAGCAACCAGAAGTCAAACTAGTGCGCGTGTGTACAGTATACATAGGACGAAAAGAATATCATACATCACCACAAGCTACTAGTTAGCTTACATCGATGTCATCTGAGCGAAACTGAGCGAAATAAACTGTGCTACAGCTATTTCCTAAACGAAATCAAGGGGAGGTTACTGTATCTACAGAAACTACAGTGCAGTGGGACAGGGATCCTTAAGGAAGTTAAGCGCAGGTAACTGTATATATGAAAAACCACAGTGCAGTGGGACAGGGATCCTTAAGGAAGTTGAGGGCGGGTAACTGTATATATGAAAAACCACAGTGCAGTGGGACAGGGATCCTTAAGGAAGTTGAGGGCAGGTAACTTTATATATGAAAAACCACAGTGCATTGGGATAGGAATCCTAAAGAAGTTTATAATAAAAGTCAAACTTCGGTAGCAATTCCGATACACCTTTACATTTGTTGATACACCGCTTTACGCCGATACTAATTTAGTTTATTCTGCTTTGTCAGCCTATTACGCGACATCCATTTTGATTGTATGTAAACATTAACACTGACTAAATGTATTTTACAAAAGAAAACTAACAATACATTGACACCTTTATCTTTTAGTTCCTTTACATCAATGCTAATTTGATATATTTCATCAAGTCAAGTTTACAATACTTTTTACGCTTGATCTATATATTTATACAACGCTCAAATGTATCTATATATTTTCAGATATTTCATTAAGTCAAGCTTACAATACTTTGACGCTTAATTGATGTAGCTGATACAAACCTAAAGGTGTCTATATATTTTAAGATATTTCAACAAGAAAAGCTAACGATACTTAGCTATCGAACTATTGTGAAATAAGACATCCTTCTGTTTATGAAATTAGTCAATATTTAGCGTCTGACTCAAAAGAAAATACACCAAAACCGGGTATGATGACATCGTCTCGAACTTTTGTGAAATAAGACATCGTTATGTTTATGAAATAAATCAATATATAGTGTCCGACTCATAGGAAAATACACCCAAACCGGGTATGGTGAAACAGTCTCGAACTATTGTGAAATAAGACATCGTTATATTTATGAAATAAATCAATATATAGTGTCTGACTCATAGGAAAATACACCAAAACCGGGTATGGTGAAACAGTCTCGAACTATTGTGAAATAAGACATCCTTCTGTTTATGAAATTGTCAATATTTAGCGTCTGACTCAAAAGAAAATACACCAAAACCGGGTATGATGACATCGTCTCGAACTATTGTGAAACAAGACATCCTTCTGTTTATGAAATAAATCAATATACAGTGTCTGACTCATAGGAAAATACACCAAAACCGGGTATGGTGAAGCAGTCTCGAACTATTGGGAAATAAGACATCCTTCTGTTTATGAAATTTGTCAATATTTAGCGTCTGACTCAAAAGAAAATACACCAAAACCGGGTATGATGACATCGTCTCGAACTATTGTGAAACAAAACATCCTTCTGTTTATGAAATAAATCAATATATAGTGTCTGACTCATAGGAAAATTACCCAAAACCGGGTATGATGAAACAGTCTCGAACTATTGTGAAATAAGACATCGTTATGTTTATGAAATAAATCAATATATAGTGTCTGACTCATAGGAAAATACACCAAAACCGGGTATGGTGAAACAGTCTCGAACTATTGTAAAATAAGACATCCTTCTGTTTATGAAATAAATTAATATATAGTGTCTGACCCATTGGAACATACACCTAAACCGGGTATGAAGAAACAGTCTCGAACTATTGTGAAATATGTTATCCTTCTGTGTATGAAATTTGTTAACATTTAGCGTCGGATTCATTAAGGAAATACACCTAAACCGGGTATGATGAATTCGTCTCGAACTATTGTGAAATAAGACATCCTTCTGTTTATGAAATCAATCAATATATAGTGTCTGACTCATAGGAAAATTACCCAAAACCGGGTATGATGAAACAGTCTCGAACTTTTGTGAAATAAGACATCCTTCTGTTTATGAAATAAATCAATATATAGTGTCTGACTCATAGAAAAATACACCAAAACCGGGTATGATGAAGCAGTCTCGAACTATTGTGAAACAAGACATCCTTCTGTTTATGAAATTGTCAATATTTAGCGTCTGACTCAAAAGAAAATACACCAAAACCGGGTATGATGACATCGTCTCGAACTATTGTGAAACAAGACATCCTTCTGTTTATAAAATTAATCAATATATAGTGTCTTACTCATAGGAAAATTACCCAAAACCGGGTATGATGAAACAGTCTCGAACTTTTGTGAAATAAGACATCGTTCTGTTTATGTAATAAATTAATATATAGTGTCTGACTCATAGGAAAATTACCCAAAACCGGGTATGATGAAACAGTCTCGAACTATTGTGAAATAAGACATCCTTCTGTTTATGAAATAAATTAATATATAGTGTCTGACCCATAGGAAAATACACCAAAACCGGGTATAAGAAACAGTCTCGAACTATTGTGAAATAAGTTATCCTTCTGTTTATGAAATTTGTCAATATTTAGCATCATACTCACAAGGAAATACACCAAAACTGGTATGATGAAACCGTCTCGAATTATTTGAAATAAGACACCCTTCTATTTATAAAATTTGTTAATATTTAGCGTCAGACCCATAAGGGAATACACTCAAACCGGGTATGATGAAACAGTCTCGAACTATTGTGAAATAAGACATCGTTCTGTTTATGAAATAAATCAATATATAGTGTCTGACTCATAGGAAATACACCTAAACCGGGTATGAAGAAACAGTCTCGAACTATTGTGAAATAAGACATCCTTCTGTTTATGAAATTAGTCAATATTTAGCATCATACTCACAAGGAAATACACCAAAACTGGTATGATGAAACCGTCTCGAATTATTTGAAATAAGACACCCTCTATTTATAAAATTTGTTAATATTTTGCGCCAGACCCATAAGGAAATACACCCAAACCAGGTATGATGAAACAGTCTCGAACTATTGTGAAATAAGACACAATTCTGTTTTTAAAATTTGTCAATATTTAGTGTCAAATATAATATGCCGTACGTAGATAACTTTTTATCAGAAGGGACAAACCAGATGAGGCTCGTACATGATAACTCGTTCTTATTTGGGCGTGGATTTAGATACGTTTATGACCTTGATGACAGACCGCGGGATATTTTAGTTTAGAGAAACACGTTAGCTTTAACGGGTTTAATAGGTGGGTAATTGACAAAAAAAATCTAACACTGGGTCGAAGGTTACCGGATATACGTGTTTAAATGCTTACGACGGCACCTAAAAGGTAGTGGGGATCTCCCGTAGATCACTGTTTGTCTAAACATTACGGCATTCCAGACGGTGTGTGTCAAGTGTTTGTGTGACCTCACAACACCCGGCGAGAAAGGTATTACTTGTGTCGTGCAGTGACTCTATTAACTTCCTTTTCAACGTTATGTTATTGTCCATTGAGTGGAAAATGTATGGATTAATAGTACGTTAACTGGAATAGCTCAACGGCTTGTTGTTATGTCTATTTAACCTAAAACAGTGTTCCGTTATGACGATGATATAACATGTCATACACTATGTAGATTCGGTAAAGGAACAGCAGAGATATAAAATTATACTGAAACACGTTCAATGGTCTAAAGAAACACCTGTAACACCACATCCATGGTCACAATCTCCATGGTAACAATGGAACAAGAAATGGAAAGATGCATGGTGTTCGATGATTTTCTACGGGATGAGGATATAGCGAAACGTCAATATCCCAAATACAAGGTAGGTACATGATATTTTACACTTTGTAATTAGTTAAATACCTTATGAGCGTGCTTCATTTAAATTTTCGATATATATCAGATGACACGCATTGTCCCTGCATCCTCATTGACTTGATTATAATCACATGGACAATAAGTGTCTCTACAATTTGAGACTACTGAAAGCTATCTGAAACATATCATAAATGGGATTCGTGTTAGAGTTCAGATTATATGATATCGTACCGATTGCGCATGCTATTTTTTTACATGTGATTTGTGTTAACATAGGGTTATATGGTACCTTACACATTGTATATGTGGGTTGTGTTATAGTTAAGGTTATACATGCTACATTTCCCATGTAATCTGTGTACGATTTAAGATTAAGGTATTCTACATGTGATTAAGGTTAGAATTAAAGAGATATGTGAAAACTTGTCGTGAAAATCGGTTGTTTTCATACATAAACCAATCTATCGGGTGGTCAGATGGTGCAGTGGATAGCGCACTTGTCTTTCACCAAGGCGGCCGGGGTTTGATTACCCGATCGAATGTGAAAAGGTTATTGTTGTAAAATATATAAAGTTTATAATAACCAATCAATCATATTTACGTTTGATAATTTAGTTTTGGTTATACTGTTTTGCAGTATCTCACACACCCTTCGGTCCTGTCAACTTTTCAACACACTACATTCGGCACTGTATTTATTATCAAGCCGGGTAATAATGGAACCGCCATCATTAACTGCTTCCGCCACAAAGTACTGAAGCACGTGGACAGAGTGGGTCAGGTGGGGAGAAAGGAAAAGATAGGATTTCCGACACTTGGCTTTACGTCACTTCCGGCAGGTGGAAAACTGCTGACCAATGTACACGACAAATGTGTCATGAGTTTGACGGACACTGGTGACGCGAAGGTGTTATTCAGCACCGCCCCTCTTATTCCCCTACAGATATGCGACACAGAAGGTAAAATTTTGCAGAACATTTCTGTATAACTGTTTGATGAAAGGCTAACATAATAGGAGTAACTTTCTATGAATATACATCGGATAATTAAAATTATCTAAAAATGAAATTGGGTTTCTTTATTTGAACTGAATACCATTAAAATTATATTTTAACCCATTAATAAATCATCCTATCCGATGTCATAGGAGAATTGATGTTCGACATTTTAACCTCAAATACAACTCCTACTCAACTATAGGTCTGCTGTGAATGCGAGACTTTTCTTATGAGGAAACATGCTCCATAAAATGATGAAACTTATTTCGTAATTGTTGTTACATACATAAAGTCTACATGATTACTCGCCAATCGGAATAAATTATCATTCTGTAAACTTAATATAGAGAAAAAATGTAGTCTTGTGAGGTCAGAAATGTGATTTTCGCATCATTGCTAAATGAGACCTTGATTTTTTAAATCCTTTAGTCCTTTCGTATAGGTCGTTTTATGTGAATTTTGTAAAGTCCGAGGTACGAAGACACTATGTTTATATAGAGGAAATGTATTCAGTATAACGAGTCACTGTGAACTTTACTGTCAATCTACTGTATCAACCCAAAATCATTAGGACTTATTGAATTCGTAATCCGCATACGCAATTCCAATTTCAATTTAATAGCAACACTAATATGTTAACTATAAAGCATCAATTTTCACAGAATATCATTTTCTATGTCCTTGACCTTTGACCTGGTGACCTAAGAACCCGTATGCTTCGAGTACTCTAGTCGTGGTGAAATGTCTAGACAGGGGATTAATTCATCAACAAGCTTCGACTTGTTATATTTTAGTCACGATATAACGAAGAAATTATAAAAAAAGAGAAGGCTTGACCTGTTTCGCTACAAGTGATCAAAACAATTATTTGCATCATGAATGTGTTGGAACGTTAGTTTTCAATACGAAGTAGCCATGATTTTTGCAATCATAATGTTTCTTTGTTTTTGTAGACAACTCTTTGCTGGTTTCACTTTTGGATAACACCGAGTATGAAATAAACGACAAAAACATCCGAGTTTTGACAAAGTACACCAAAACAGGACTGCGTATTACCACTGTCGAACGGGACACTCGAGGCCAGCGGCTGTTTTGTAGGCCTGGAAGAGTTAGATATAATAAAAGAAATGGACAAATAATTGCTGGGAATAGAACAGGGGAGACAACAGCACATATTGTCGTATTCGATACGGACTTAAGACTGCTGTTTCGTTACCTTGGAAACGGAAGATCAGTTTCATCAGATGACGATTTTAACGTGAAACTCATCAATAAGGGCTTTTTCGCCGTTGACGCTGACTACGATATTTTTAATAACATCGTTGTGCTAGACAACATTACAAAGTGTGTAGAACTGCTTGATTGTTACGGGCAACTATTGAAAATCGTAATTCAAGACTCTGATGCACCTCGATCTTTGTGTGTCAACTTCGATCAAACGCTTTGGATTGGATTTACAGATGGACAGGTCAAGGTCATCAAATACGTAAGGAACATTTAAATTTAACATTTAAACCAATCTGTTAATCTCAATATCACTACAGGGTTCAAAATTGTTATCTATTACTTTGATGATACACAAACAATGTATCCGTCTATCTAGTACATTGATAATACACCATCAGGGTACCCGTTCATTTTCGAATAATAGACTGAACACTGGGCCCCTGGATACAAAAGTCGTGACAGCTCAGTATCTTTCACGACTTTCTTGATTCATTACAAGACAATTTATTTTAGATTAAGTAGCAACATTTCGTTAATTGACACAATTTTTGTATAGCGTTACCTTACCATGTCTTAAACCATTGACTATTTTGACCTATAGATCAAAATGACAGAATTTTTTATTATAAATTATCAACAAAGTCATGGGCGTTTCCAACTTAGGCAAAAGCGTTCCTCAGATATAACTACCTACATGGTACGTGTTTAAACATATATTTATATTTTCGGCCCGAACTAAACTACAAGGCAGTACTTATCATTTATAAACAAAATATGGATGCATTATATTCATAGTAGTGATGTCATGGTTCTCATATGTATGTCCTTTTTTTACAGTTGGAGGAATGCGATGCATCATAACCCGGATAGCTTCCCGTGTGGTATAATTCTGACACATGTTGACCGGACACGAAGGGTAGAACCCCAGCCTACTGGTACACTGCAGTCAAACGCTTTAGACCTTGTGGCCGACCAGAAATGTAACAAGGCAAAAGAATGATAAAAGATTTTTTGACAATTTTCATAATTTCATTTTGAAAACTTGTTGTTAAATTGACGTTAGGCTTTAGCAGTCTTTTCAACAGTTTGACCAGGAACATGTATATCAGTATGTTTCAGGTTATGTATGAATGCATTTAGTTATGTGTTATCCGTTGATGCATTTATCATGTAGTTGTATGATGTTTGGGTGGGGTATTACATAGCTTTGTCGACTGATGTCAATGTCGCTACGTGTCCTTAATCACTTAAACCTTCGGGGATTATATATGGAAGCTTACCAGGATATATTTGTATTTATCAAAACACTTTAAAACCTACTGAGGTGCTGTTTCAGTTACTACAATTATACGTAACAATAATACGATGCATACAGTAAATGTAAAAAGGTTTGTATTTTATGTTTATTTTAAGGTAAAGGGCATCAACAAGTTTATATACATTATCACCATTGTCACAATTGTGAAATATTTGTTTAAGGCTTTTTAAAAAGAAGAAGTCAATAAAAACCTGAAATTAAAATGTTTGAAAATGGTGATAGAAAAAGCATCAAACGAGAAAAGTACAGTTGTCAAAGTTAGGAAATTGACATGCAGGAATTATACGAGCTTTACATCAAAATGTGTGTCCGTCCAATTTATTAGCCGTTCGGTATTATTTGTTCGTTCAGGTTTTAGTGTCATTATTGAGCAGTATACACCACGATATGCTATTTCAGACATAAGTTATATGTCTATTGTTGCCGGATGTAAACATTGTGAACGGTGGGATTAGCTATGATTTTGTTGTTGGAGCCATCACAATAAATGTGTCTGAAGTTAGGGAATAGATGAAATATGGAGATTATCAATACGTTTGAAAACTTACAGTATTTTTGGATATATGTTAAGAAAAGTATTGCATACTCCTTACGTAAAACAGGGTCATTTTCGACACTGACTCGAATTCGTTGGTGGACAAGGTCTTAAGAAATAACAAAAATGTATTACTATTATCTTTAGTCAAAGGTTAAAAAATAGTTAAAAAATAAATAAAAGACCATATCCATATATAACAAACAAAACTTTACTTTACCCTTGCCACTGTTAGCTCCCGTTGATCCTCCATTTTGAGTTGAAGTTCCGGTGTTGGAGCTATGTCCACCCGTTGTTGCCCCCACCATTGGTCCAGTGCCAGACCCCAATTGTGTTATGCTTCCTCCGGCCGTTTGTGCGGACCCAGCATCCGCACCACTTCCGGTATTCAATGAAGGTCCGGTTCCTCCGTTTGCAGCAGCACCGGATGTCGATGAGGCTATGTGGAACATCATGGATTCAAATAATCTTTCCCATAATAGTACAATATCTTCCAATAAAGAATCAACTTTTGAATACTTCATTATGCTGAAATAATTTATAATGTTTTTAGTAATCGTCAACTTTAGATTACTTTAAACTGTATTCTATCGCCAAACACATACTTATTTATGATGTTGCATGCTTACATGCCGTCACAATTACAATTGATTTTGAAAACAAATATCGGTTTCGTTGAAAAAGAGAGAAAGCAGTAAGCAGGTAAAACAAAAGATTGATCCGTTCTATATAATCAAGTTATATAAACTATATAATCTGTCATTTAGAACAACTATGAGGTGATACGTCCATGATGATGTCATAATTATGATATAATTATGTATCTGTTTTTATTTGTACTGAGCTGACATTTTCTAGTCTTATAGTCAGAATAGAATATTTGCATCTGTGTTCTCTAACTATGATATCATAACTGTATATTGAAATACATATCTTAGGGACATGAAGGCAAACGTGATTATTGGTAACCAATAGAGACACAATTATATTGTTAAACTATTAAACAGGAGAGCAAATACAATTTACAACTCTCGGACGAAAACTTAAGACCAACTGCACTCCGGAATATTAGTTTACTGCAAATACTATCTCATACTGACTATGGGTTAATTTGTATATATTGGCACGTTAGTACCTTCATATCAATAGAGTAATTCAAGAAAGTAGGCATTTATGTCTGTATCACCGTATTCTCTTATTTTCATTTAAAAAAGGGATAAGATCTAAATTTCACGAAGATGAATGTAATAATAAATGCCACAGGAGCGAAAGTAGTTGAACGTGAATTTCTCTTATGTTATTTAGGCAAGGACCGATGAAGTTCGATGGTATCTGTGACTCAATTATGGGGCCAAGTTGATAAGACATATGACATTCTACTACCACTAGCCTCCACCATTGGGTCGTAGGTTCGAGGCCTAAGTTGGGCAGTTGCAAGGTACTGACCGCAGGTTAATATAATTTCATTAGTTTGAGGTACGAATTAGACTGCAGTTGTTTTCTCCTGTCGTATGCGTGCCACATGAGGCAGCCTGCAGAGTCCGTGCTTGCGTCGCACGTGTGGGTGTGAAAGGTGTTAGGTGACACGTTCACACATATTTTCTAGATTTTTGAGGATATTTCCTCTTCGTATCACTTTAACGAAACTGATACCCGAGTAAAATAAGTATAGCTAAGTAACGCTATTGATGTTGATGTACATTGAATTTGATAGGATTTGAATTGAGTATGTATATTGAGGATGCAATGTGTTTTTGTTTTGTAATAAACTCAGTACGCGGCGCGGTCGTGCCGTTGTTATTTATGAAACTGTTGGGTTATTGTTTTGTGACAATCAGGCACACATGGTGCAACAGGAGAAATGTTTTTCTTCGGGTACTCTCCACCAAAAAATCCACCTGACACGTCTTTGAATAACCATAGCTGTTAATAGGACGTAAAATACAAACAAACCAAAAAAATCATCTGTGAGTACTAACCGCATCCCTTGATACAGATGATACATCCCGTCACACTGTCTATATCCTGACAGGCTACAGAACAGCCCATCCACGGACACTTCCCCGGGAGATGGTCGGTACCGTGACCAGTAGATGCACTCTGAGAGGGAAAATCTTTAAACCGGAAATTACGTCACAGTCATAAATATACTTAACATGTGATGACACTTCCTAATTATGATAATATACTATTATGTAGGAAATGAACTCATTTAAAATTACATAGAAGGTATAGATACTAATATTTCAAATCGTTAAATCCGTGCTTTCAAGCTGCAAAACGTTAATTGCTCATTAATTCATTCTAAAATTGATTTGACTAAATATAATTTGTGGATATAAAAGTACCTCGGCGATCATGTTTAACACTCAAATTAGATGCTTTTGTATTTATCTGCAATGATAGATTCAATTTGATCTATGCATAAACTTGTATTATGATAGCACTAGGATGATCTTCAGTTGTGAAATATTTCCCTCTGAAATGACCGTTATTCCCTACTTTATTACCACCATCGCCTCCCTACTGACCATCATCGCCTACCTACTGACCACCATCGTCTACCTACTGGCCACCATCGCCTACCTACTGACCACCATTGTCTACCTACTGACCACCATCGTCTACCTACTGACCACCATCGCCTACCTGGTCCATTGTTTCCGGCATGTTGAACGTATCCAGCATTTCCACCTGAGATAGCCTGGTAATGGTTGTGTGTATTATCAAGGTAGTAAGTTGCATCTCCTGGCGCACCATTCACGTTTTGGGAACCGGAAGTTACGCTGCTCCTTATACTTTGGCTACTTCCGATACTCCCGCTGTTACTACTCCCAGCTGCATTTCCGGTAAACTCGTTTGTCATATCACCAGGGTTACTGTATTGGTGACCAAACAGCATAAGGAAGCGTCTGTCCAGGGGATTACCTGATATAGACTGGTAGAGTTTATATAGAAACCTGTCTAGACCAGACATCACAGAGAACATATAACTGTTAAGTAGGGTCGGGTTGTCTGTTTACACGTGTCCAGTTAACTAACAGTTTGCAAAACATTTGAATTATACGAGTTTCAGGTGTACGGAGTTAAGGTTAAACAAACGTGAACCCCTATTTATCCCCCATTTTACATAACCTTGATAACTACATTTCTTTTGAGTAGTGGCAGGGTGCATAATATAACAGTTTAAGAATAATTTAATTTGAAATCAACCAGTACTCTTTGTATTTCAAAAATTAAGATGTTTTGCACAATTTGCATTCTGTTTAAGAAGTAGTTTGAACAAATTTGGATTCATAACGTTAAGGCCCTAGCATCACCGATGAGTCCTTGATGGACAAAGCAGCTGTATTATGCAGTGTAATTAATTTATGTTATAGTGTATCTATTTTATATTTCACTTAAAACGCGCTTAGGCACTTCCCCTGTGAAAAATTATGAACGGAAACCTTTATAACGAAAAGTATTGCCAAGAATGAGTAATCTAGAAACAGCGAACCCAACACCAGAGGCCAGAAGTGTCTGGTAGACTATGGGATCTAGTAGGGCACGTCAACAAGTTGACATACATTTCTGCCAACTACTATGCAATCTCCAACAGCATCATAAACCAATAAACACTTCGTAATTGTTCTGTCGACCTGCCGGTTGCGCATTGCCTGTTTCACATAGAAGAAAATAAAATGCGAAAAAAACCTATCATGATTGAAATGAGTGTCAAAAGTCGATCTAAAACAACTATATGCACTGAAGCTGTACTTCTTATCTAACACTAACAAGGAACGATTGCCAAGATGCAAAGGGCTACAGCAGGAGGATCATGATACAAAATTGACCGCTCATATACTTTGTCGTCGATGATATTTCCCACCTCGGATTAGATCAACCAGGCTCGTATTCTCGGAAACGAATAAATGTGCACAAAGTTTAGTCAAAATAAGAAAACCCAAGCTGTTGATGCAACATCGGAAGGGAAATTGGACCGGGTTAGAAATGGCATCAAGCTAGAACTAATAAAAACTATTAGATGCATTGGCTTTTTGGTAGCAGTGACATTAGAAAAAATATGTGTATCATGGTAGCCCTTGTACAGAAAAAGCATAACGGAAATGAAGATGACATATCGATTAATATTAGGATTTGTCACTATCACTGTGGCATCTGTCTGTTCTGTGGTCGTAAAGTCTTGTCCAGACAGCTGGAGCGAACGCAAAACGGCAAACACACATGTATGTTCCAATATTGAAGCAAAATATTGTTTGAGTAAATTAAAAAAATAAATGCATAGCCCTACGGAAGCATGACAAACATCAGGATGATTACTCGAGCAAGGAATCTGAAGCCTGCGGGGCATTGTATTAGATACCCGTACTACTTGACTACATGTGACAGGATGTGGTTTCCATATAAGGTGTCAAAGTTTGTTGTATACCATGGCTCATGCAACCTGACACAATCAGTCAAGAAACTGGACTGAGCTGAATGGACGTTCGACGGAAGTATGAAAATGTTTTGTTGACCATCCTCTGAGAATTCAAATAAATTATCTGACTACTTTATAATTCATAATTTGAAGAAGGATTGGAAAAAAATAAAAATGAATAAAAGTGATGACAATGAACAAAAATAAAGACAAAAAATAAGGAAACAAAAGTTGATCAAAAAATAATAAAACGCCAAAAAATCGAATGCAACAGATATTTTGTTTAACATATTTGAATATAAATTCGACGGGAAATAACTGACGAGTCAAGCATTAAGTAGGTGTGTATTGTGTGCTTTCATATATATCATGGTTATGTTTACATAGACGACAGCCCTTATCAGGACCGGACTACACACCTTATCTTAAGAGGTCACAGGTAAAACTTCCTATATACACACTTAAGTAGTCAACATCTGCCTAAACTTCCTGTACATAACCTTTAGTATTGATATTATTTTAACATTGTCTGATGTGTACCTGTAAGGGCATACACTAATGGATTCGCACAACTAAATCATTTATATATAATTCATGCTACTAATTAGCTTTTGGCCTCATATTGAAGTTCACTTGTGGTCCCTGCAGGTAGGGCGTAAGAAGTGTACCTTCTGCCCCCATTGCATGATCGTAAGAGGTGACTAAATTTGGGATCTTATCTTTTCGCTTCTTTCTAAACAATTTTCTTCTTCTTAATGTCCCCCTTAACAATGCCTCACTTTTGGCCTTTAGTAGAGCGTTCGCCCCTGTGAGGAAGGCTTTGGGTTCCGTCCCCTGGCCGAGACATACCAGAGTCTGTACATGCTCAGCAATTTAGAAGTGGGACAACTGGCTCGCCCGTTGTCACTATAATGTGTTCGGGTGGGGTGTCTTCGGCAGTATGTTTCAGTAAGGTAGTATTACAAAGTCGGCATCAGTTCCGCGTTATCACATGGAGACAAACACGAACATATCGAGCCTCCCAAAAAATACACGCATACATTACACGCATGCAACTTGCACACAGGTGAGGCCGTCCTTAAATGACCAAAGCTGTTGATAGAACGTTAAACAATACTAAACCAAACCAACCCAAAAGTTTTACTTCTGGATTCAGAGATCCCGACAAAGGCTGCAAAAGATATTTTGGGACAGTGCTAATGACAAATGAGCTTGTCACAGCAATCAGTTGATGACAACCGGAAGTTTACATGCAAAACTGACTAAGTGGTACGGTCGCAGCAATGACTTTTTACCCCTTTATAAATCCGCCATCAGATATCAAAATCTCTCATTGATGACCTGCCCCTCAAACACATTCTATATACACTGTTTAAAACATCGATTTACATTAATATTCAATAAGATGTTCTCGCTAAGTGCTTACTGAATATTTGACATCAATTTGCATTGTTTTGTGCATTTTCAAAAACAATAATTAGCAAAAAACTGAAAAAAAACACCACACTGAGACACTAACATTTTACGGATAACTATTTTTGCTTAATGCGGCGAGGACAACAGCGTTAAATTTAACGTTCAAGTGTATGTTTTTGAAAAGATAGTTAATTATGGATTTTTGCGTTTCATTTTATCATGCAGAATTCACATCCCTGGAAATATTAGACCCTGCAAATGTCAAGTTTTGAGTAAATTATAATATCGTAAAGTGCCAATACAGATAATCGAACTGATGTGGGCAAGCTATCAATCGTAATTAACGATTGCTATAAACGACTGTTGTTCTGTCAAAGTGTAACTGTAATAATGTAATTACTGTACGGTAATTCAATGAAATTGAAATAGAATCCAGGTTAACATGTCATAATGAAGATCTAGACAATATATTCACACGAATTATCAAACACAAACATGTTCAATGTTATTAGTGGAAATGGTGAGATTTAGGAAAAAGTAATGTCTTTGTTACTTACCAGTAGATATTGTACACAATACTGCAATACGTAGAAACACACGAAACATTTTTGTTCAATTTAAACTAAAAGTTGATATAAGAGGATAAGATGGCAGGGAACGGTACAATATCAATTGACTTTATCTCTGTTGTACACGAGTTCTTATCTATTGCTCAAGGGAGGAACACTGTAACAGAATTCACATGTAAATATCACCAAACTGTCGTTGTGGAGCTGATTTGAACCAATGCCTGCAAGTTTATAATGATAATTAATAATAATAAAATCTTTAATTTAGGCAGGGTTACATAATGGCCCTGTCATACACAATTTGCAATGGACTCGATGATGTCATAAACAGTACAAATATATAATAACAATAACAATGAAGATCCTGACTAGTTAAACTATAAAACTTCGTCACATCTAAAACACTTTATGCAGGTATTCCTTCTTGAAAGATTCTAGACTAGGTAAAATATGCAGTAAGCTTTCTAAAATGTACCACACAATGGTCACAGAGTAACCAAAACATATCTTATAATTAGTTGTCAGGAAGTTAGAAAGACGTAGATGTCACGACCTTGTTCTTGCCAGATGGCACCATTTTATAACAGTTTGTCGCGCTCGTTATAAGCAGTTGGGGAATGTAAATTACTCAGATAGTAATGGACTCTGACAAAGGTATTCAATGTTTATTCAAAAGTTAATAACGAAATATTGAAAAGAATGCAATAAATAAAGATTGGAAGATACAGAATTAAAATAAACAATGGCATACTAATGGAAACATTGAGAACATAACATATACCAAACGCGAAATGCTTGATGACGATAACAATGCTTGCAAAATGGGTGACAAAAGATTGTATAAAAACAAAACACTCAAAGTGGCAATTATAAACCCATATCCCCAAACAACAGGAGTCGAATAATCATTAGTTGAAGATTAATATTATGTATACGACCATCCGATACACATTCTACAGGCTCGAGCAGAGAATGACCTGCTGCGTTCCACCGCTTGTTATCACAAGAAACGACCTACGTGATTACCATGCAGATTCATGGATTTTCTTTTGTTTTTGTCCTGCTGTAGTTATATTGAAGACATAACAATTTTGACACTTGGTGTCTGTCTTCCTTTATCAGTTCCCTGCTCTATCTTCGGCAGTATCTCCACAGACATCTGTCGTCATATAAGATGACGTTAAACCCGACGAAAAACATATTCAAACATAATGTAAGACGTTGGTCAAGATGTCTTTATAATATATTTGCAACTCATTCATCATGCTCAAACATACAAAGTGAGGATGCATATATTTATGACAAACAACACGGTCTATAATTTTCCTTTCCTCAGTAGTACCATGCCGGTCGTTTTAACTTGGACCTAATCTGTCACGATGTTGTTTAGTGCTCCAAATTACAAGTGTGATTCTTTTCTTTCCTATCAAAATTTGATATCATAAATACCTATGTAGTACAGAAATAAAATATCACTCAATTATTTTCGCCGAACATTACCTGTATACCACCTGTCGATCATTATAAGTTTTAAAAAAATCAGTGTTTTCCTCCTTATGGAGAACCACCTTTAAAGGGTTTTATAGAAATACTGTGTTGACTTAATACGTTATAAGATAAAAAATAAATAATAAGGGATTCTTTATGCTTATAGACTATATTCGAAAATAACGATCGTATATATAGCAAAATCCCTGTCATAATGACTTATTATAATGGCACGTATATACTTGTTTGTGCTCGGGCTTACGTTTGATGTCAAGGAGATACTTGAACCACAGTGCTGTATTCTAAACTGGAAAAACAAACGTTTAACTGATTAAGATTACAACAATAGAGTGCGCTTTCATGTTATGTAGAATGCTCCCGCTTAAATGTACCATTAAAAATGCAATAACACTGACAAACATTTTATTCAATTCTGATCATCAGACTGAGTAGCGTACTGGTAAATGTGTCAAACAATCTTCAGCGTTGAATTAGTGTGCGATGTTTAGTTGTGTAGATGAGCAGTGTTGAGCCGTAGGATTGAAATAGTGCCTCGTCCTCAGCCATGATTCTCTTACACTCGTAACGGATCATTGTTAAACTGTTAACACTATAGTTTAAGCTCATCTGATAACTTCCACGAATTGTTTTGGATTTCTCCTCCGTAGTCCGGTACAGGATGAATTAGCAATAAGTTCGGGGTTTGAATTGAGAGTAATTCCCCTTTGTACACAGTTAAAATTACTTCTTTATTACCACCTTGAATTTGCATTGTTACCAAATGCGTCGTAAAGGGAAGTTGTACGCGAGAAACATGCGCACTAGGCAGCTTTTGGAAGCAATTTTAATACTACAAAGGAGTCAATTGCTCTATTTAGAATAGGTTTATGAAGGAAAAGCTACATGAATTAAGGTCTGGTGTAAATTTACGTGACAAACAACACAAAACTATCTATGTCATACGTTTTTTATGTGTTGAAATCAACAAAACATATACAAATATTTAACGGAACATTCTAGGCACTACATTTACATTTGGGGCAGCCATTTTTATCAATCTCGATACCGAGGTTACAGGGCGCCGTGCAACGGACGGGTGGGCACAGGGCATGATTATCTGTAGGCTCTGGCGTTAATACAGGCGCCCGAGTACTGATTGGTTCTTGTATTGGCGAATTTGTTATAGTAGGTGCCTGTGTCGGAGATTTGGTAGTGATGGACGCTCTGGGAGTCGTTTGTGTAACAACCGGCGCCTGGGTGGATGTTTTCGTAACTAGTGGCGCTGCAGTCGATGGCTGTGTTGATGTTTGATTAGTGTGACTTTCTGAAAAGGTTAAACATCAAATGGAATATATATTTCTGAATTGCATTTGTGTATAAATGTTCCATTTTTTTATATAGATATACATATATTAAACTCAAAATTTTGTGTAATACTAACAAGAATCTAATAAACCGTAGCAACAAATAAACAAAGGGAAGATGGCCATGGTGATCCAAGAAAGATTACAAGGATAATCAGTCCGTGTATGTCGGAAGCGTCTTCTGTTCAGCAGTGGCACACGATATGTAAATCTAGGTCAAATCAGAACAATGCCTTATTCCGAAATGGAGATGGAAGAAATCCCAACAAAACTATAAGACACATTTATAAGCATAAGCAAAACATAACTTTGCTTAATTATTAGGAAAATCCGAGTACTTTGTAACTTCACCAGCGGTACAGAAATAATGTGAAGACAGTATACACGTGCAATTCACTCATATAACAATAACATGAAATACAATGAAAGATCAATGCTTGAGAGGAATTGAAATTGCATGATTTTTGTGCACATTGAATACACAGTTTGAACAAAAGAAATAATTTAGGAAGTTTACACTTTTTATTTTATGTTTTATTAGTGTTTAATGACAAAGTAGTTCGTATAGCTCTACAAACATGCTCATTCTCCTGTTTTGGATTGTACGTGTTATATTCTGTTGTTAATTACTGGTTCAAATTGGTTCAAAAACTTCAATTAATGTATAAATAAATCCGACCTTGGATAAAGTATGTCTTACAAGGATACGGAGCTCTTACCGGAACTGCAGGTACATGACATACACCCACGATCGTCCATCTTGACACAATCAGCGGAACAGGTCATAGGGTCAAAAGATGGGCAACCGCCCGGATGTACATTTCCGCCGCCAGAGGGATCTGATGATGGTGATGGAGTTTTTGGTCCGATCGGTAAACCTGCAATAAGGTGTAAATTAACGATAAATTGCACAGTTTTAAGATCTCGATACCAAGTAAGATTGATGTTGTTATACTAACAATGATATATACTAATGTTAAAATGTAATAAAGAAAGTGTTATGAACCATAAATAAAAACTTACAATAAAGAATATATTTAGAAGGAACAGAATACCAAACTGTAAACAAAATTTGGTTCAAACTTAAAATCAATGATATGCGAGATTTGAGATTGATTCCACGACACCCCTCATGTAAATCAGGGCAGTGATAACAAAACAAGAACATAATGGCTACCATAAATCCTACATAAATATTAGTCAATCTACATGCGTATCTACCTAAACCCGTGTTGTATGTGTGCCCTTCGACATTCGATATCCATTACGGAAATAGTGATATTCGGAGCTGGTCACCTAATCTACTGATACACGTCAGCACCGTAGGGGATACAAGCAGGAATAGTATTACCATGCAGGTAAAAAGTTCTTGATCGGAAATTGAAATTCTCAAACATATCGTACAGCTTAATGGTAAGTCATGTTGTGTTATTAAAACTAAATTTGTCTTGTTACTTAAAGAATACATACCGTTGATATTTTTAAAAGTGAAAATATAGTAAAATATAAATAAAAAGAAAATACAAAATACTTTGACAGAACAAAATTAATACATGAGTATTTGGTACTTGATATAGAAAATAAATGCATTTATAGTGTATGGAAATTTCGAAATAAGAAATATACAAAAATACTTATAATAAAATTCAAATTTGATAATTATTTTCAAAGCCCCCGGAGTTTAATGTGAAGTGAAATAAAATTAACCAGAACATAACGGTTAATTTCGATCACTGATTTAATTCGAAAAAAACCCAGTTGTAATATGAAACGACACACACCTGTCGTACAGGTACATGACATACAGCCATGATCGTCCATCTTTACACAATCAGCGGCACATGTCATAGGGTCAAATGATGGGCAACCGCCCGGATGTACATTTACTCCGCCATTAGATGGCGTCGCTGAAGGTGCGACAGTTCCATTTCCTGTATTGTTTTTAAAGAAAAACAAATGTAGCAAAACTTAATAGTTATCAATAGCGGAATCGATTAATGTGTAGAAATAGGTTTATGTTTTGAAATCTTCATATTCGAACGCATAAAATTGCATACAAGAATGGTAACATTGAAGGGGAAAATTGTTCTTAGTTATCCTATAGATAGTACAAAATAGGAAAGAATCCTTTATCACAGAGAAAAAAGTAAGAATAAAACTGTCGCATCAACAATCAGGCAATGAAATAAACTTACCAGACCCACACTCACATGAAAAACAGCCATTATCATGAACTGTCACACATGCAGGGTCACACGTGTTGATGTTAAACGGCGCACAAATTCCTGGGACAATTTTCCCTCCGCTAGAGGGCGACTGTGTTGTTCGTCCCGGTAACGCTAAAAAATATAACATATTTTCATGCCGTAAAATCATTTGCCATTTTTACAACAAATTTGTTTATAATTGTGAAAATTAAACTTATCTTCTTACATGTTTTACTTATTAAATTATTTGATTAATTGGCAATTTATGAAACAAAAAAGAATAACTGCCATTTGGTATCCATGAAGATGAAAATTTCAATACTAGTATCTTGATGTTCTAGAAATTGTGAATGTTGGAAAAGAAGTAATGATCATCAAGTAAAATTCATTACCAAAGGAGTTTCCTGAAATTTTTGTATAGGTCGTTTTCTGCATATATATTCCTTGTAAAAGGTTTCATGTGACCTATCTTATAGAGTTATGGTTATAGAATGTTGATATATGAAAAACATATAGCAACAAAAATAGAAATTCAAGAAAAAACGAACTTTGGTCCCCTTCCATATCAATTCTACACTTAGCCTATGTTGTTAGCTAGCAACCTAAGCAACTCAAACGCTAATGTACCGTATCAAAATGAAATACTAAGTGCTTAATCACTGTGCAACCAATACTTCTTTTATCTTCTTTAATAAATAAATAAAAAATAAAAAACCAAACTGAAATAGATTTGAAACAGGCACTGTCTCTGTTGTTTAAGTGCAATTTACCACTATTTTTTTCACTATTCCATCCAACCAATGAACAACCTAAGCGTCATTCCGTAAAGCACACATTGCGGTCTTCTTTTGAAGTATATAATCATTGTGCATAATTTAAAAAATCATCATAGCTTAAATTTCAGTTAAAAAAATATTCAGTACCGGTGAAACATTTGCAGGAAAGGCAACCCATCCTGTCCATTTCAACACAAGCTGCATCACAGTCGTGTATGCCAAATGGAGGGCAGGCGCCGTTGCTTCCAGTTCCGGTTGCAGATGGCGTTACTGTCGGTCGAGCCGATGTAGCTGGTGTTTGTGTGGGCGCAACTGTTATGACTGGTGTAACAGCTGTAGCTTTCAGGAACAAATGTAAAGGCAACTTAGAAACGGGAGCTGCAATTGGCGTGTAAATTAAGAGGTTAGATCCAACCTCAAATTATGTTTTTATTAATTATAGTTTGTTAAAATATTAAAAAGTCATAAAAATATTTTATGAGTTATTTTCATATAAAAATATGTTTATTCTTACAACTTGTTCTACGTTTATATTATCAACTGTGGTAATGAATCGTTTGATGTAATGCCTCACCAGAGCACGTGCAAATGACGCAGCCATTGACGTCCAGACCTAGACAGTCGCTGTGGCAGTCGCCGACGTATAACTGTGGGCAGACGACAGGTGCCTCGGTAGTTGTCCCTAGAGAAATACAACACAAGGAGGGTATGTGCATGCTTTCTTTATAATTCTCCTGTACGAATAATCTGTATCGATAACTATTGTTCACCGCAATTTACCTTTCAATCATTTTAAAAACTGAACAGTTCTTTTAATGGCAAATTTATTATTTATCATTAAATTTATCTTTTTGCATATAATCTAAACAGCATGTGTAAAAATGTTAATAAATTAAGCTTATTCGTCATAAGTTAGGTGGTAAGTAGAATTGCATGATATTTGCTCAGAAAAAAACAGAATATTAACGATCGGTTGATAGTACAATCGCAAGGGAAAGTTTTTGTGCAGTTATACAGTTATCTATCTTCAACGCAATAGGTTTTATCCACAGTCAATCATTTTATGTCCGATTTCTAAAACTGATAAAATGTCATAGATGTTTGCTCAAAATAACGTTTGCTGCGAAACTTGAAATCACCGAATTCGGGGAAGGTTTCTTACGAAATAAATCCAAACAGGTGTATGGTTCAAATAACATAAAACACATATTCCAATGGTGTAAAAAAGGAGAAACAATATTGCCTATGCTGTTTGTTATTAAATGTGATCGTTTAACGAAACTAAAATACTCCAAGAATAAGAGAGTTTTTGACATACAAACCTGTTTCGCCCGCGCATGAACACAATACACATCCGGTCTCGGCATTGATGGTCAAACAGGATGATGGACAATTTTGTGGTATTGCCGGACAGACATTATTTGGAGAAGGACCTTGAAAAACCGAGTACAAATACAGCACCCACAACACATGATTGTTGTATGATTAAATTGGTCGTCAATTAAGTAAAATGAGAAAAGACAAATCAGAGGAAATAATGTATATTTACAACAACAAATCAGCACATTGAGTCGTTCAGGTTCCCTGTTTCCTGCGATAAGGTCTTTCTACAGAGGCGCGGACTATTGTATATCTCAAATATAAATACAAAAATAATAGTAAAAGATGAAGGAGAAGGAGAGAAAACAAAACAAACAAAACGGGGCCCTCATTCCAACACACGCTTTAATACTAAATGCAAAAATACATATGCAGATAAAATCACACCGTTTATGACATAAAGAAACATGCGCATAACTTGCACCACACTTTGCATACATTTGCATGTCAGGATGCATATGGGAAAAGCCAAAAAAAACTTATTTTGAGGGTAAGGTACGTGGTCTACCTGTGTAAGTAGTCGGAAGTCTTGTGCATCATTGTTGTCAAAACAAGAACAAATTGTTTTTTATAGAAATATCAATAATAGAAATAATAATATGTTGATGTAAGTGTCACGAATTATACCAAGGACCAATCGAAATGAATGCATTAAGTATACTATTATTTAACTGACATATCCGAGTATCTCCTTAATTTAATATACACGTACATATCAACGGTATCATAACACGTATATGCTTTACAGAAGGACTGTTTAGCTAATATCAACCATAAATACATAAAACCCTGTATAACAGGGAGGTATAGTTACCTGAACAGGAGCAAACGATACATCCAACACTATCCACCCCGATACAGGCTGGATCACAGTTCTTGTTAAATTGTGGGCAGACAACGCCTACTGCAAATCCGACTCCGGAGTTACTTCCGGTCTGACCGGAACTCGTTGTATTTGTTAACATGCCTTCCGTAAACATCCAACAGTTATATTATTCATGTCTTCCAGTAAACGACTCTTTAATTGTGAAAAAACATAGATACTTTGTGGTTGCTCAGTGTTGGTTAGAGTTAACCAGTGATCAGTAAAATCTTAAAATTTGAATTCAACGAAATCAAGAATATCTTATTTCATTCCACTGCTATTAATGTGTAAAGATAGATCAGAAACATGTGTTATATTTTAGTTTCACAAACCCTGTTCTTTAGTGGCAACTGTTTGAATTTTCCACTAATCAATGGTTATACTTAGCAAACTTTTGAGCAACCGGCGCCTAAATTTATTCGTTTGAGATAATATATACTCGATTTTGATATCTCTTTTTGTTAATAGATTTTACGAGGTAAGCATGTTGATGTGATCGAATTTAGACAGCGGTTTTATCAAAACGAAGGTTTGTTGAAAGCTTTATGCTTAAATTGTAAGATTGTGTTTTTTCTTGTCTTACCTGAACACTCACACACGATACACCCCCTGTCATCGATCTTCATACACTCGCTTTGACACGATCTGGGAAACGCTGAACAACCGTTATTGTTACCGGAAGAACCACTACTGCTTCCGCTTCCGGCGGATATTGATTGGCTGCTACTCTGGACACCTACGGAGAAAGGAAAAAAATATTGTGTTGCCGGATTATTCAAAAACTTTTCCCTTGTCATTTGTTTATATGACTAATAAAATACAACGTTAACACCCAGAAAACCATCAATTGATGTAAATCACATAATGGCAATCATTTTGATATACATCAATGTATAATGAAACATGTTTGCACATGAGAATATTGCAAACATATTAGTAGTTAAGGTTTATGTTAGACCAATATTCACCATCAAATTAAATTTTGAAGCACATTTGTTTAAATGAATATGAACGGGTATAGTATCTGGTGGTGATTCTGACAGAAAATCCATACAAAGATTCAATAAAAAAAATTAAAAAAAATGAAACCGATTTATTTGCTAAGCTATAGCAGATCTCTGGTTCTGAAAATATCTAATCCTACACTTCATTAATGATGTTATCAAGGAACTACAAATGGATAGCATGAAAAAGGACAGATGGATATCTTGGTAAATGTAGTAACTTTCAGGCATTAAAACTGTCTTGTCCCTTCGTCTTATCTAAAAGGGTAGTTCTCAATTCGAAAAAAGGGAACTATCTCTAAACTGGAACTCTTCTTCGTTATTAGACCTATTTAAATGGCATCATTTACTGAGAGTCTTGAACTTCTTATTTCCTGTATTTCTATTATTTCACTCCGATAATGTACTAATCTGTTAACGAAAGCAATCTGTTTCATACCTGAACAGTCGCATATGATACACCCTATGTCATCAATTTTTGTGCATTCGGCGTGACAGGATTTAGGGAACGGTTTGCAGCCATTGTTGTTACCGGAAGTAATTCTGCTACTTCCTTTTCCGGTGCTTGAATGTGTCAGACTTGTAGATGCTAAGGTAAAATACAAAAGTACATTTTAACCTCCGATTTCATGTATATTAGAAGTAGTAGACGTTATGTGTTTTAATAAATGATGCTGCTTATTTCACATTTTTTTTATACAAAACCATACCTAGATGATGCTTGATGCAATACAACTGAATTTTGAAGTTATTGATGTCAAAACACCCGTAAAAAAACAAATTTAACAAAACTCGATACTGAATGCGTCAAATATTGTTAAACACTGTTTTTTGTAACAAAATTTGGAAGATATAAAGTTAAAATATTTTATTTATCAAATCTGTTTTGATTCAAATTACACATAATATTTAGAATATTGTGTTATTAAAAAATTAAACTGAAAAATTCAAAAGATTCAGTTTTAATGTTGTTTGAGTTTTAACGTTTCCATCCTTCTCGTCTCTAAAGATCTGCCACTAACTACCTTTTTTTAAAAAGATATCCCCATACCCCCCCTCTTCCCTCGTGTGCTGACTAACATTCAAACATTAGCTTATAGCTTATTCTGCCCCTCTTCCCATTCCACCTTTCCCCAATATCAGACATACTGTTAGCATGTTTGGTAATGTAGATTATCACCTGTCTGACTATCTGCCTTGCTCGAAGGCTGTTGTCTTTGATTATGCCTTCTTTAGCCAATGTCTCGAATTAACCATTATCTGATATTCTATCATTTTGTCAACTTTCATCGTTTCTTTAACAAAACCGGAGCGATTCTCATTCTTGACAATTTTTTGAGATTACCACACACTATCAATTGATTTCTGCCTTCAAAATACTTACCAGCTGAGTCAGGACAAGAGCACACTGGACAGCCCTGGGGGTCTACATGTACGCACTCTGATCGACAATGTGTAGAAAGGGCGGTACAACCATTCAGGTTGGAATCCATTCTTGCTGCAGCTGCAATGAAATTCTGTGAAAGTCCATCGTCCACAGCATTCGATATAACTGCTTTACCTGCTTGTAGTAAAAACATATTTGTTAACTGAATAATTTTGACTTTTGGCGACCTAAATTACCATTTTAGAATTGATCGGAGACATTTTGTGATAAAAGAAATCGCTTAAATATTCAACACTTCAGTAGTTTAAAGTCTGATCAGCTTAACGTTAAGTTAACTCAGATTTTTGAACTTGTGTATTTTATGGCAAGCCAACTTAACATTCATTCAAGAAGCAATGTCGATCCCGAATTTCATAAAACTATATAACACATTCTATATAGTATGGGATATCTTATATAATATTTAATATCCCTTATTTACTATAAAAAAATCTTTGATAGAAATTAAATGAACCGCTATATAATCTCATTTATTGTTAAGATATCTCATTTAATTTCTGTATAAATATCTCCTATGGTTTTCTGAAAGTCGGGATCCACATTGCTCCTTAAATAATTATAAAATTGGCTTCCCATTGTATTTTCAAAATGAGCTTATAACTACGTAATACGTGTTTTAGACAGGCCAGTGTTTAGATATAGGTATCGTATAGCACAACCAGTCACAATTTGATGTGTAACGTTTCGATGACTTGTGCCTATCACCTTCATCAGTCATTTTGATTGATGAAGAAAATGTTTAGAAAATATTCGAAGCATATTACACAAAAATGACAGATGATTAGTATATCATGTGTTATAAGACTTTGAGGAGTTTAATTGTAAGTGATAGTAGCCACAGTCATGACAGTTTATAATACTATAACACAAATATCCTTAACTTTGTTATTACTACCTGTATATGTTTTTTAATGATAATAATTAAATTACCGTTTTTTTGGTGTTGAATATGTACATAAACCACATTTGTTAGTAAAAAATAGTAAGGCTCGATGTGCAATAAAATATTTCTAAACAACATTTTTATATATTTTATATAGATTATAATAAATGACATCAATATTACGTGTTGCTATTTTTATCTTGAAAGCCCGGCTTAATGTTATGTCATATGTCATGGTGTCTGATAAGAAGTAAATATCGTATAGTAAAGTTTGAAACCGAAATTCTTATTCAGTATTTAGGAATGGAATTATTAATTAACAAGTGAAACTCACCGTTTACACCCGTAGCCAGGGCCACCAACGCCAGCAGGAATACCGACATTATTCAGGTAATGTCCGTGTTTACGGCTTCACATTGGTGTGAATCTCGTCCTTATCTCTCCAGATCCTTTACTCGAAGTGGCAGATGTAAGTAGCGTCAAGGTCAAATTGTTTGAGTATCTTTGATTTTCTTATCAGCTGCAATCTGACTTTACAATTGTTCCAAAACTGAATATGTCGTCTCAAACATATGACAAGTGACCATATCGTGTGCTGCAGTTCTTGTTAAACGATCAGTTGTAAGTGAAGCTCCTGCAACCATAACAGGTTTTACAACAAGTTTAGACTTTATTTTTGAATATCAGAAAAAACTATAAATTCACGAAAACGTCTTGATGAAATCAAGAAACAAAACACAATTATCGGCTTTCTTTTCTATTGAAAGTTATGTATCCATTTTTTTCAGATTCAAATGGCGTTTAGTCCGAAGCTTATACTTTTTCCCAGTCAGTAAATTCACTTCAGGATAACTTTTGCGTCTTTTTCTATTGTATATGATTTAAAGATAAGAATGGCAGGTGTGATGTGGGCGGGCCCTTTGAAGTTCAAGTGCCTACCTGTGATAAGGTCAGACACACTAAATCGGTCACGATCTGCCATACCGTTAACGGAACGTGAGGTTGCAAATATATAATTTTTACTATAATAATTCGAGGTTATTATAAACCGCTTCGTCACAACCTAGGTTGAAGGTCGTCTCTCAGCGGTTCACAAATTAGTATCCTTGGTTATAGGCCTTTGCAACCAGCCAATACATTTCTTAACTCCCTGGGGAGCATACAGCCGATGCTTCCATTTCGGCGCTCAGCTAGCATTCAACAATTCGAGCGCTGTCCAACCACGTACTCATTCACAGCTGAGTTAGTATAAACCATATTTTTTTCGTAAATTTGCAATTAAAATATACTGACCACTTAATAATTACATACATGAAATAGGATCCAGAACCGAGTTATTAAACTTATATCAATCTGTTTCCTTAGCAGAAATAATAATGGATAACAGAGACTTGAAGTAGAAGAAAGAGGAGTAGAAATAGGAAGAGAAGCAAGAATAGCATTTGTCAATGTACAAAACGTTAACCTATGTAAATGTCACTGATGTCATAACGGATATATAACAGTGGAAAATATATGCTGTGTACTACTACAAAGATGCTACAAAAAAAAAACAATAGCATATGGCACAACTAACATAAGAAAATCTCCACACGCACGCACTACCACACACCCACTCAAACACGCTCACACAATACCGAGGTTTATATGAGTGAATAATTGGGTTTATGAATTAAATAGGTAAAAAACGTTTTGATTTAATAATAAAAATTTGTTCACAGTTAAATAAATATCTATTTCGGGCAGGTGAAAGATTGTTGTCATCAAACAGGAAGGTTTCTACTGAGGTATAATTTTGTATTGGCCTGAAACATATTTGTCTAATGTGTTCATAGTTCCGACAAGATAATAGATAATGATCGTTTGTTTCGTTTGCCTCACGGCAGGAACAGAGTGGACTTCCTATTAGATTTTTATGAAAAAGATGGCCGTTTAGTGAAATTCATTTCATTCTGAGCCTAGCATGGTATATTTGGCCTATTCTAATACCGCAGAAGTTATATGATTCTTTTTACGGATGCGTCATTCCAAGGATTGACAGAAGCAGATAGGAAAGATTTTTGAAATAAGTTTGTTCTACAACGTACAGGTCTAAATTTATTTGCGTCTCTAGTGTTATGTTGGTGGATGTGCGAATGTCGTTCTGTGAGAATGTTTCTAAGATATTGTGGGGTAATGTTGTGTACTATTTTGTGGAATTGTATCATTTTGTGGTGTTTCCGCCTACTAGAAAGTGTTTACCATCCTGTTTCATTTAAAGGTTTGCATGACTAGTGAGCTTGGTGCCTTCCGTAATGATGCGTGCAGCTTCAAGTTGTATATTTTCTATCTTTTGTGATTGTAGGTTGGTCAAATTGTCCCAAACAATATCTCCATACTCTAATATCGGTCTTATAAAGGTAAAATGCATACGTTATAATGTTTGGCGATCGACAGTATACTTTCATTTCCTGAGTAAATTCAATTTAGCAGATGCACTTTTAACAATATATTCAATATGGCATTGCTGAGTTGACTGGAACAAGCAGAGTAAAGTCTCTTTCTCAAAGACAAACACAGTGCCGTGCTGTGACTCGAACCTGCAACCATTCGATCATGAACCAGGTGTCCTACCACTAGACTACCATGCCTCCATTTATACAATAAGCTTCTATTTATAGATTACGTTTTTCAATGCAGAAGGTCAAACAAAGTAACTACGTTACAGCACCATATGACAATTCCGTCCATTTTAAACCTCATCAGTGTAACTACAGGTCCAAGAAATGAAATTCAAATTCTAAAGTGTTATGAGGTCTAAAGTATATAGAAATACAACAAAAGAAATACGTGTACCAATAAAACACTTTTACATTTTATTTTTTTCGGTTACTAGGGTGATAACTTTTTCTTGTAAACCATGGCAGTTTTACAAGTGTCCAGCTACAAACTTAGAGCAAATATCGGAGACTGCATGATACTTCACCAGCAGAGTAAACAAATGTAAACATTTTACTGCGCAATACGACCATTATGTCGATTCAATAAATATGTTATATAAAATACTCGTTATTTAACATCTTGCACATTCAGAAACATATAGAAATTCTGGACAGCCTTTAATACGACATCGTTAAGGAAACAAATGCTGTTTTGTTGAATGAGTAAAAACCCTTCTTAGGGATATCAACCTACACAATCAAGCGTTACTCCCTTTTCCCGTTACCGTTGGAGGCCGAACTGTAAAAAAAAAGCAGCACCGTAACCAATTTAAAAGAGTACAGAAAGAACAGTATACCTGCCTGACTGATACTGTAATTTAAATCAATCCTTAACGGTCCTCTTTAACAATCGTTTAAGTATGTAAGTATTTTTTAACAATTAGGACAAATAAAAGACGGAGTTAATATTGCAAGCATATATTTGGAGCTCTGTGTGAATACAAACATAAGTCCAGTTCCTTGTGTAAGTTAGCCAAGACATTTCCCAGATGTATCAATGAAATAGTCATTATTTGATTGAAATAATCTATAATTTGAATAAATAACATAGCTTACTAAGTAAAACTGTTTAGAAACATATCTTTTTATTTCCTAAGAACATGTAAGTAACATGTAAGTAAGACATGTGTTTACTCCATTGAGAACATTGTTTATGATCAGGGGCGGATACAGGTTTTTTTCAGGCGGGTGTCACCATTCCAGATTTAAAGTTTATTTTGTGACAGGTGTGGTCTGAACCATATCACTTCGCACAGTATCAAGGTATATAGCTGTCTTTGTCTTGTTCTTTTCCATGGGTCTCTGTTTAAATCGTTCCTAAATTCTTTTTTGCTCTATATTTGTAGTAAAATGCCCCAGTGTTATGAATCGTCAATTTGTTATAATGATCTTTTTTTTTCTCTAGAAAAAGAAGTTCCTAGTTTGGTTTCTAGTAAATAGATATACAACTTAACTACCTGCTAGTCTTTCATGCAGGAAACAAGCTCTCGGAATCAAACACAAATTTCCAATATGGCATTTGCTATGATAAACACGTTTTTAAACAACAACACATGCAAAGCCTTTGTAAAGGTGAAGTACTAAAACAATCCTGTTAGATAAACACAAATAAACATGCAATGTACATATTTGAACAAAAAAGATATAATACATACACTTTATTGCATTACAGGCCAGGTATATCAAATATCGACTATTGCGATTACAAATTGCATGTAAACAAACAGAACATCACAAACTTGCACTGTATAATCTCAAAACGATGAATTAGTGTATTTAAACTTTTGAAACTAAATTTCAGTACAATAAAAACAACATTTTAAAAATATATGGCAAAGAAAGTTTGCGATGATACAGGTTTCCGTTCTATGTGTTCCTCTTCACCTACGGTAATAAGATTTTGTTATATGATTTTCATTTATAAATCAAATAGATCATTAATTTGTAACGTTAATAACGTAACTTCTTAAGATAATTATTAACTTCCATAACCATGCAATGCAATGACTAGGGACCCTAGTCATTGACTTGGTCGATAGCAGAATAGAGATAACCATGTACCCTCCATGTATGTATTCAAGTAATTAATATAAGTAATTACCATCGTCAAAAATAACAGTCTTTATAAAAACAAATATTGGATCTCAAGCTTATCCCTTGCAAACACCCGAAGTGACGTCGCACAAAGCAGACAATACCCTGTTTATTGTTACACAGCAATACACTTGTTACTTTTCGGAAAAAAGGAACATTCTTTTCGCACAAAATAACCAGAACAGAAAACAAAACAAAGAAACTCTGCAGTTTGTGTAGCCAAAGCTTATAGCTTAATTTATCAAAAGCTTACGATATCTCCTCAGCTGGCATGAACTTATGTTAACATGTGTCAACAAAGGCTTGACCATAAAAATATGTCCTATGAATATAAAACCAGCACTCATAGACGTGAGGGAAGGTTCCGGATGATCTTCTCAGCACATCACATCAGTAGTATCGTAAATGCATGTCTTTGACAGGAGGTGCGGACGGTTGTGGATGGACACTATCTCTCTGGAGACTCGGATAAACATTGGAAACATCCGGGGACTTGTAGCTGAACCCATCGTACTCCTGTCCGTATCCCTGGAAGGGACTTTTCTGGGAACTTTGGATATTTCCCTGTTGAGCATTGTTTGTACCGTTAATTTGCCCCGATAATTCGTGAAATGGACTTTGGTGGCTGAAATTATCTGTATGGTTGGGACGGTTTCCAGGAACGATATTTGGCTGTCTCGTCATGTCGCCTGAGTGATTTCTGCTTTTATCTTTAGACCTAGGAATAAAGAAATATATTAAAATCTGATACAAATTGAGAGAAAGAAAACAGAAAGAATAACCCAAACCAGAACAAAACGAATATCGGTGTGTTTATACGTTTGGTACGAATGAATTTGTATAATACTTAAAACGATTCATCACGAAAAACGTCTATGAAATGATTATAGGATGCAAACAAAAGTTGCCCAATCCCTTTGACAATGTAACATCCTTGCCATTTTTTTTTAATTTTTTTTTGAAATGGAACAAAAGTACTCCATCAGGCCCAGAATATTACTAAACATTATTACTATGTATTATTGCGTGTAACATATATTTATGCATAAGTTTCAGAGATGAATTCATGTACTTTGCGAATAAATTTCAACGATAACAAGAGACACACACTTTGTAGGCGGTATTGTCGTCGAGGACAATAAGTATAGAAATGTAAGGTCAGGAAATAACTTTTACACGAGATACAAATTATATGTACATTTTACTTCAGTATCCAATGTAGCGTTTAAATACAGTATATGTTAAACTTTTATTTAAAGTGTAAAAAAAAACATTATAACTTTAGTATGCAATGTTACATTTATGTACAGTATATATAATTTTTTATTTACAGTGTAAAATTTTAACTACAATATGCAGTGTAACATTTAATATTGTATACACAATATTTCTATGTACAGTATACTAGACCCGTTTACAAAGTATACAATACCTTTTAGACTTTGCCCTAATGAGCATCGTCCCAAGCACAAGTACCACAATAACAGCCAGCGCTCCTGTCCCTATGACCGCGATTAGGGCAATCTTAGACCAGTCAACTGGAATAGAAAACAGAGAAATTAGACATCAGTAATACATGTTCAATCACCGATAGTAAACGATGTACCCCAACGCCGCACAAATCAAATTTATGACAATCATCGGCAGTAAACGATGTACCCAAATGCCGCACAAATCAAATAAATGACAATCACCGGCAGTAAATGATGTACCCCAATGCCGCACAAATCAAATGTATTACAATCACCGGCAGTAAACAATGTACCCCAATGCCGCACAAATCAAATGTATTACAATCATCGGAGGTAAACGATGTACCTCAATGGCGCACAAATTAAATTAATGACAATCATCGGCAGCAAACGATGTACCTCAATGGCGCACAAATTAAATAATAATCATTGGCAGTAAACGATGTACCTTAATGGCGCACAAATTAAATTTATGACAATCATCGGCAGTAAACGATGTACCTCAATGGCGCACAAATTAAATTAATGATAATCATTGGCAGTAAACGATGTACCTCAATGGCGCACAAATTAAATTAATGACAATCATTGGCAGTAAACGATGTACCTCAATGGCGCACAAATTAAAATAATGACAATCATCGGCAGCAAACGATGTACCTCAATGGCGCACAAATTAAATTAATGACAATCATTGGCAGTAAACGATGTACCCCAATGGCGCACAGATCAAATGACAATCATTGACAGAAAACGATATACCTTAAGACTGTATATGTTTAAAAAAGACCGACAATCCTCTGTAATAAACTGCCAGAAAACTACCGCTGATCTGGTAGTTTCGTAATTGAACTTTACAGCGATCATATAGTAACCGAATATTAAGGGGTTGGAATACAGTTCTGTCGCATTCCTACTCACAAATTATTGTGTGTGTTTGTTTTTTTTTTTTATCTTTGATATGCTTTTCGTTGTCGTAAAAGTTCCCCAAAGTATGGGTTTTCTTTTTGAAAATGAAAAAAAAATATTCATGGAAGAGATTTACATGCAAGTTAGAATTCCAATTTATAATTGTTTTTTGAAGTAGTTCAGGAATCGTTAATACGCCATTTTTTCTGTAAAAACAATGACGAGATGTAAGCATGAGTGTAAGAAGCTTACCTTCTGCGTTTGTTGATGTTGTCGAATCTGGTATCAACGTCGATGTCACTACATTTCTAACTCTTGTTGTTGATTTGGTCGATGAGGTTTTCTTAGGTATAGTAGAGGTAGTTGGTTTAATGTTTGGTTTAGTGGTTGCTCCTCTAGTGGTGGTTGTAGTTGTTAAAGTTTTTGTAGTTCGGGAAGTAGCTTTACTTGGTGAAGGGGCTGCAGTTGGTGTAGTAGTTTTACTTTGTGGAGTGGTTGTAGTTGGGGTAGTAGCTTTACTTTGTGAAGTGGTTGTAGTTGGGGTAGTAGTTTTACTTGTCGAAGTTATTTTAGTTGTTGTAGTGGTTTTAGGGGATGAGATAATTTTAGTTGATGGAGTAGTTTCACTTGATGAAGTGGTATCAGCTAATAGAGTGGTTGTAGTTTGTGGAGTGGTGGTAGTTGATAAAGTGGTTGGAGATGGTGTGGTTATTTTAGTTGGTGGAGTGGTTTTACTTGATGAAATGGTTGAAATTGGTGGAGTGGTTATAGGTGGTTTAGTGGTTGTAATTAGTGGAGTGGTTAGAGTTGGCGGAATGACTGTTGTTGGCGGAGAGGCTGTAGTACGTGGAGTGGCTGTAGTTTGTGCAGTGGCTGTAGTTGGCGGAGTGGCTGTAGTTTGTATAGTGGCTGTAGTTGGTGGAGTGGCTGTAGTTGGTGGAGTGACTGTAGTTGGTGGAGTGGCTGTAATTGGTGGAGTGGCTGTAGTTGGTGGAGTGGCTGTAGTTGGTGGAGTGGCTGTAGTTTGTGGAGAGGCTGTAGTTTGTGGGGGGGCTGTAGTTGGTGGGGTGGCTGTAGATTGTGGAGTGGCTGTAGATGGTGGAGTGGCTGTAGTGGGTGGAGTGACTGTAGTTTGTTGAGTGACTGTAGTTGGTGGAGTGTCTGTAGTTGGTGGTGTGGCTGTTGTTGGTGGAGTGGCCGTAGTTGGTGGAGTTGCTGTGGTTGTTGGAGTGGCTGTAATTGGAAAAAAAAAAAAAAAAAGTGGCTGTAGTTGGTGGCGTGGCTGTAATTGGTGACGTGGCTGTAGTTGGAGGGGTGGCTGGAGGTTGTGGGGTGGCTGGAGTTTGTGGGGTGGCTGTAGATTGTGGGGTGGCTGTAGATTGTGGGGGGGCTGGAGTTGGGGGAGGGGCTGTAGTTGGTGGGGTTGCTGTGGTTGGTGGAGTGGCTGGAGTTGGGTGAGTGGCTGTAGTTTGTGGGGTGGCTGTAGTTGGGGGAATGGCTGTAGATTGTGGAGTGGCTGTAGTTTGTGGAGTGGCTGTAGATTGTGTAGTGACTGTAGTTTGTTGAGTGGCTGTAGTTGGTGGAATGGCTGTAGATTGTGGAGTGTAGTTGGGGGAAGGAGTGGCTGTAGATTGTGTAGTGACTGTAGTTTGTTGAGTGGCTGTAGTTGGTGGAGTGGCTGTAGATTGTGGAGTGGCTGTAGTTTGTGGAATGGATGTAGTTTGTGGAATGGCTGTAGTTGATGGAGTGGCTGTAGTTGGTGGAGTGGCTGTAATTGGAGGAGTGGCTGTAGTTTGTGGATTGGCTGTAGTTGGATGAGTGGCTGTAGTTGGTGGAGTGGCTGTAGTTTGTGGAGTGGCTGTAGATTGTGGAGTGGCTGTAGTTTGTGGAATGGATGTAGTTTGTGGAGTGGCTGTAGTTGGTGGAGTGGCTGTAGTTGGGGGAGTGGCTGTAGTTGGTGGAGTGGTTGTAGTTGGCGGAGTGGCTGTAGTTGGAGGAGTGGCTGTAGTTTGTGGAGTGGCTGTAGTTGTTGGAGTGGCTGTAGTTTGTGGAGTGGCTGTAGATTGTGTAGTGACTGTAGTTTGTTGAGTGGCTGTAGTTGGTGGAATGGCTGTAGATTGTGGAGTGGCTGTAGTTTGTGGAATGGCTGTAGATTGTGTAGTGACTGTAGTTTGTGGAGTGGCTGTAGTTGGTGGAGTGGTTGTAGTTGGCGGAGTGGCTGTAGTTGGAGGAGTGGCTGTAGTTTGTGGAGTGGCTGTAGTTGTTGGAGTGGCTGTAGTTGGTGGAGTGGCTGTAGATTGTGGAGTGGCTGTAGTTTGTGGAATGGATGTAGTTTGTGGAATGGCTGTAGTTGATGGACTGGCTGTAGTTGGTGGAGTGGCTGTAATTGGAGGAGTGGCTGGAGTTTGTGGATTGGCTGTAGTTGGATGAGTGGCTATAGTTGGTGGAGTGGCTGTAGTTTGTGGAGTGGCTGTAGTTGTTGGAGTGGCTGTAGTTTGTGGAGTGGCTGTAGATTGTGTAGTGACTGTAGTTTGTTGAGTGGCTGTAGTTGGTGGAATGGCTGTAGATTGTGGAGTGGCTGTAGTTTGTGGAATGGATGTAGTTTGTGGAGTGGCTGTAGTTGGTGGAGTGTCTGTAGTTGGTGGGGTGGCTGTTGTTGGTGGAGTGGCTGTAGATTGTGGAGTGGCTGTAGTTGGTGGAGTGGCTGTAGTTGGTGGAGTGGTTGTAGTTGGTGGAGTAGTTTTAGTTGGTGGAGTAGTTGTAGTTGATGTATTTGGTGTAACTGGAGTTGTAGTTGTAATGGGTCTATCGGTCGTAGTCTGAGATGTAGTTGGTAAAGTGTTCGTATTTGGTAAGTCTGTTGAAGTGAGTGAAGTGGTTTTAACTGATGTAGAGGTTGGAGTTGATGTAGTAGTAAGGGACTGGGAGTTAGTTGAAATTGTCTGTTTGGTTGTGGTCGGTTTAGATGTTGTAGTTGAAGCGTCGTCAGTATTAGTTGAAATAGTATTAGGTATAGCGGTAGTAATTGTCGATGTTTGAATAGTTGTGGGTGACGTCATTTGACGATGTGTTGTGGAAGTAACCGTTGTTGAACTTGAGCTGACCGTAGTCTGGCAGGTGCTCTGTAACAATTAGAACCTCAGATAGATACTTAAGTATATTGATTGTAACATATACCGTAATTCATATCAATAACGTAATATGTTTTAATTACATTCGTCAATACTTTTACCATAATATTTTAATGTGGAAATGCAAATTATAGTCTTCAGCAAATTAAAAAAATAAGTAGCAACCATAATTATATGTATAATCTGTTTCGTCTATAAACATTGTATATAACACCATTCCCGTAGGAAAAAGGTTTGTCTTAGCATACTCTCAGCATGGCTAACATAACAGAAATGGTTCTGTCCGTTTAATTTACTGACGCTTGTATTACGTTGACTTTCGTTGTTTTTATGACACAAGTTTTGTTAAATAGCTTTCTTAATCATGTAAAAAAAATATCTAGTTGGAAGTTACTTCAATTTCATTTGCCTTCATGAAACTCACTACAAATAAATTCATGAAATGATATGGAATGAATGCAAGTTTATTGTAAGGTACTCTCCATAAAGTCAATAAGATTATCGGAGAAGCAACGGAAATCATAATGTTTAAGAATTGTCAGGTAACGTACCTGCTCTGCGCACGTGATGGCAGTCGTGTTGCACGTGTAGCATGTCGAGTTGTACCTTATGACGACAACATCGTCACTAAATGTCACCCCATCGTTGGAAACACTGAGAAAAAACCCGTCAGCAAGGACAACGTCGGGGTCAACAGATCGTTTTCTTCTCAGTGACTCTGGCACAGTACACGAACAACCAATACCTCCAGCGAGCGAATCGGCGGGAAAAGTCTCGTTCTTGGAATCCAACGTATAGCCGGCAGCCGCAGTGATCTGATATGAATGTGTTTATTTGTTAAGATAAATATAAGGCAATCTTCTAGGTAAAATGGGCAATACCGAAGTGCCAGCAATTCAGTAACCCAAACTGAAGAACGATTATCTTAGGACAGAATATACAAAATTAAACCGAGACTTTTAAAAAGTACAAAGATAATTAGACCACGTGTTCTAGAAGGAAAGATGTTAGTATAGCAAAATGCAAATAATATGTCATTATCTTTCCCGCATACAATGAATTATCTCGTGTATCAACAAACCCTTAGTTCGAACTCAAAATCGATAAAACTAGGACAGAATATGAACATAAGAATGATTTACATGGTGGACCAATACCTCCACGAGTGTTGGTAATATGACAAGGTTTAAAACATTTATCTCTGAATAGATGTCGTTGTCATTGGTAATACTGCAGAACGATAAACACGAACCGACTTACAGAGAAATGGACAGCTTTACATGTGACGTTCGTCCTGGCAAAGTTCTCTCCAGAGATGTAAAATGTGCTGCAAGGATACTTGTCGGTGGCACAAAGTCCGGGATTTGTCTCTGCCGACACAACAGGGGGCATGGTCCGTTCTAAGGAACAGTCATGACCTTCGAACCCTCCAGTACAGACACAGGAGCCTATAGGAACACATTTAAAACAAAGAGTACCATACATCAGAGGGATACTAAAACACCGACATTGTTCATCTATTCTATGGAAGAATATTTATTAAAATCTCTCTAGAGTGGGTTATTATTAACTTAGACGGAGAGTAAAATAGTGAATACCGTGAAATGTTCGTACACCGTGAAATGTTCGCCGCAGTTTAACTTTCGCTTTTTGTCACCCTCGCCAATGAGGGCGACGTTATCATGAAAGCGCATATTAGTACACAAAATACAATGTATACTAAGCACACGTGAAGGGCGAAATCAACATTCGGCGAACATTTACTTAATCGGAAAAGGGCGAATATTTGATTGGGCGAGATTTTTCCAGATGTACAATGTTTAAATTCATAAAACTTCGAAAACATGCAGGATGAAATATGATCTCATGATCGCATAACGAACAATCACATGAACCGCTGAAAAATGAATCATCATGAAATACAATGCATTGGATCCCGAAACACCAAAATAGGTGTCCCGTAAGAGTAGGTAACTCCCACACCGCTTGTGGCACCGATTGATTATGAGTTTAATCGAATAGTTCTATTGATCTTGGTTACTCCAGACTTCGAAGGTCTAGCTAAACTGAGTTTGAGACTGTGAACTTTGCTACAGAGTGACAGCTAGTCCATCCAGCTATTATTCAGAGTGTTAAATAAATGATCCTGATCAACACTTTTAGGGATTGTCAAGTTGTGAAAATAAAACCTAGTAGTGCATGGCCTAAAAGCTGTATCATCTCTGTTTACCGGGAAACTTTCGCCCAGTCCAATTTTCGCTCTTTGCCGATAACATTCATGTACGCCCAGTGCTAATATTACGTGTAATCATAAATTCCATGTGTTCAAAGATTCGTTGTCATAATAAATACGCCCTTATTTGGGAGTGCAAAAAAGGCGAACGTTAATTGCGTCAGACATTTCCTTGTCTACAGTATTCCGTCTTTGCGTATTGCAGAGTTATCTTCTCTTGGGAGCAGGTATTGATTGTTTCGTCACTTGTTTGTGCGAGTAACGTCATCAATTTTTGAGAAAACGACGTAATTTTCTCGCACAATTCACCAGGCACAAACTTGTTATTACAGAAATCTGAAATCGAATTGAACCATTTTAATAGTTTGTAGATATGGTTTTAACTTTGAATGTCATTACCATTAAAACAATCCCCATGTCCCGAACAATTGTTTGGGCAGTCGAGTTCTAGCATCTCATCAAGTATGGATTTGCCCGGCGTTCCGTCTGATGAGTCTGTCTTTGTGAGATTTTCAAGTTTCACAGCTATGAGACGACAGCTTGTTGCTAGGGATGCCACAGTTGTTTCCATGTATCTGGTATCTCCAATCAGCTTAACAACCAAATATGCCATATACATTAAGGTTTATAATTGTAATTGCTTATTTGTGAAAGACATTTATTCTCTCATGGTCATAATGTCACGGTAATACGAAGAACTCACGAATTATCATAAATAGCGAATATTGAAAATTAAATAACACAATGATAAAACATTTGAGTGTTTTATAAGCATGCATGAGTCTTTATTCAGTAATCAGCTAAATTTGTAATTTATTTGAAATTTTTAATGTGCCTGAGAGATGACTTGTTTTAATAATGCAGATACATGTCAAGGTCGATTAGATACATCTCATACTGAAAGATATGGGTGGTAAGCTATTTTCTGGACTGCGAAATTAGAGATTGATAAATCATGAAAAGCATCAGAGAAACTTAAGCTTATTCCAGCTCAATTAATATACAATGACAACGATTTTAGTGTGTCCTGCTTTTTAACTAAAACCGTTATGTTTTATGGCAATGGAAGAATCTAAGAGGGTAGAACATGCTGTGATTTTGCCTGTCTTTCCTATTTCCCCATACGGCTATCTTAACCACGGATTCCATGTCTTACATACCCGTATGTCCTCCATGCATGACGTCACACCGGCGTCATTCCCGCTAGCAGTGAATGGCAATACTTCCGCACACTTCTGTAAGAACTTACTAGCGGTAAGGTAGGCGATACAGGCAACTCTTGCTATTATTACGTTCCACCCATTTCTCCAGGAGAGAGACTTCAAAGAAAAATGATATTTTGCATGAAAATTTAATTTCAAGCCAATCCATGTTAATATTTCAGAAAAATTAAATAAATGTGTATTGTTGAGATTACTTTTTTAGTGCTAATGTTTGCAAATATGAGGAATGCTTAATCTCGCTGAAAGATCCGTATTCAACAAAAAAACTTAGGGAAAAGCTGATACTTTTAAAATGTTAGCCAGTCCAATCGCAATGGTTTCTAAGCTTTGAAAATCCTTATCCTACGCCCTTGGGCATGAAACGGTCTTAAGTTTGACACTGAAAACAATCAATTATATTTATATCACTAAATACCTGAGGTTCGTCATCAATGTCGCTCCCAAAAATAATTGGAAATTTAGGGATGACATCGATGGCCGGTGATGCTCTCCTGTACCGCTCAAGGGAACTCGATCTTTTTTGTCTGGTTGAGTCGCAAGTTTGGAAAAATCCGTCCGTACTTTGGGTGACGCATGGATTTGACTCCGTGTTGACACTACATGTCACATTTTTGGTGAAAGCCGAGTCCTCACTACACTTACAGAACCGGGGCAAAGTCAATCCGGCGTCTGTTAGGTCAATGTTCTCCCTAAAAAGGGACTGATCGACAGTCTTTATCCTACAAAAAACATATATTAATTAATACATATTAATAATGTAATAATAAATTACATATATAACGTTGAACCTGAATTCATGATAAGAAATAAACACATTTTTGAAGTGTTGGAACTTATCATCGCTCGATTTTGAGTTTTGTTTTTGAGTTTTGTAAGGATAATGTTGGAAATTGTAGATTAACAATTGTCATGTTTTAAATATGCTATATATACAAGACTTCGAAACTGTAGCCGTTAGACGTACAGTGTTATACATACTTCCAAACCAAATACGGCTATTGGATTTGATGCATATGTATGCTGTACTACCACCTACTGTCTACTGCAGAAATATTTAACATAAATAGAATTTCGATATCTATATAATATGTGTGTGTTTGTTTAAAATTGTACTAAATAAAACTACCAAATATGTCTGGTTCCTTCGAAATTGACAATTTCACGTTAACTGTGTGTGTGAATTTCTGTGTAATTTTANCCCCGGTCCCCCCGGCCCCCCACAAATGTATGTATTTATTGGAATAAATGATATAAGCAGAAAACATGTTTACTTTGCAGACTATGCTCATATATATATATATATGAACGATATAAGTTGTATTCAGAATGATTTTATTTCTGATATATGTCTATAACAAAGAACATTCACTGACAAACTTCATCTATTCAAACAACAATTTTATCAGTACACGACCAGTTTTTACATAATGATGTTAATAATACTGTTTGCATCAAACGCAAGCAAGATATGTTATAATAACGTAATCCATAAACGAAACTGATTTGTTGCCATCAATTTTTCACCATAATAGTAAGCTGTGTACAGTTTTGTGAATAATCGTTTAAATCTAACTATTTGAATAACGCTCTTTCGTAACAAAATACTTCACTAACTTCCAGTCCAGTGCGAATTCCCTTATATCCGCCGTCTCCTTCCCGCTCTGCAGTTTGAACTCTTTGTCATAGGTCCCGTCCATATAACCACACAGTCCGGATGAGCTTTTCCAGTCAGCAAGAGATGGCTTGACTATGATGGAGCCTATTCCATAGCGATAGTAGTAATTAAATGTTATCTTAGTTCCAGTGGGTAGTGTAACCTGTAACAATCGAAATTACATCTCAACACATGAATGAGATGAACGTTTGTCGTATATACATTGATATATTTAGGTAACAGGAGAGAATTGCACGGCAAGACCGGGGTTCGAACCCGGAACTCTCGAAACTTTAGACGGACGCTCTAACCAACAGAGTTAACCAGTTACAGGCGATCGACCCAGTACATTTCCGTAACATTCCTCCATTCTTCAACGAAGCCGTCGTCCCAAAGACACACGAGACCCTATACCAACTTCCGTGTGTATATCTCGCTGGGTACCAAATGTAACAGAAAAGGCGAAATACACTGCCACACCGGGATTCGACCCAGGGATTCTCTGAACTTTTGCCGGGCGCTCTAACCAAATGAACTACCGTGTGGCCGGCGATCGACCCTGCCAAGTTCCGCTATATATTATTACATTGTTACACTAATGAAAAGGACGGCTTCGGCTATATTTTATCTATCCTCATTCTATCCTATTTAAGATTGGTTCACGATGATTTTCTGTAATCTGAAGCATTATTGTCATACACAATTGATTACTATTTCCACATTGAAAAAGAATAAAATAAGACAATATACTTTATAACTAATTTCGGACTGCACGTAACAAAACGAAAAGAGATATAAAAGAGTAAGGTTTATTTAGGCATTGTCATCATGACTATCAATCGGAATATGACAAAAATTCCATAAACCTCATTTGTAGAGCTGCTGCTGCCTCTGCAACCGCCTCCAGCATCATCAACAGTTGTGCCGTTAACACTACTATTACCAGTTCCTCTGCCACCACCACTATACTCACCTCTGATACTTAAACTATTTAATTACCGTATAAGTGTTTCCGTTTTCTTGAATTGTCATAGATGTGTCGTCACAGAACGACTTCTCTATGTATCTGTTGGAGTTTGTTACCCCGCTAACACTCCATCCAATTTTCTCTCTACAAAAGTTGGCTACAAAAAGTGCGTCGTTGTTTCGAATTGCTACTCCACAGTTGCACGTGACTCCGTTCGGAACGTGAGCGCTGCAAGGCTGGTAGACTGCGTGAACCTGAAAACGAATGCTAAGGAATAATATCTGACTGATCTTGTGTACGGGTGAAAGCAGTAACATCAATGGTAACTTCTCACATAACACTGGAAATGTATGTTTATAGTATACAAATAACTTAGAATTAGAATGATTTTATGGGGCAAGGAAGCATTTCTAACATTTTAGATAATAGGATGTTGTCAAATTTCTGGAGCAATCCGCTCCTTTATAGAGACACAGAAAAAAACACAAAAAAACCCAACTACATTATATATAAAGAAATATAATAGGATATAGCTTATATTTGAAAACAATAAGCCCCTCGACTAGCGTAAACCGAAGGCAGAATTTCAATGACCGCATCGTTGACCAATGATGACTTATCATACGTATCCATCTTTGCGTATTGCAAAATTATCTTCTCTTGTGAGCAGGTACTGATTGTTACGTCATTGGTTTGTGTGAGAAAATTACGTGGTTATCTCAAAAATTGATGATGTTACTCTCACAAACAAATGACGTAACAATCCATACCTGCTAACAGGAGCAGATAACTCTGCAATACGAAAAGACGGAGGAATCAAAATACACAGACAGCATTTGTTTTATACAGCATACACTATAATATTTATTTCATGTAGTGTACATGGAACAAACAACATCCGTTGGTTTTTAGAAATAGGACCGGCAAGGGAAGAGTGCAGTCGTTTACTTAAAATATAACGCTATATCCCAACAACTGTTTTTATAAAACTCATATTTATAAAGAAACGGATATTGCTAAGCTAGAAATGTTCCGTTGATCCGCTTTTCCCGATGTTGAAATATCTTTATTGGCAAAGGACGAATATTTGTCCGGTATACAGTATATCTACAAATGTATTTTACGTATACGAAGGGATCGTGTAACCAACGAAATCAAAACTCTCTGAATTAACAGCATTACTTAATTAACAATAATTGATTAAATAGCATATTATATTGTCTCTAACGATGTAATGTAAGTGTCTACGTGTAAAATCAACAAAAAGCATGTATATGTTCTTATAGTGCTAGAATACAAAAAAGCAAATTTTATTATTTTTTAATTAGTCTCACCCAATATGGTTTTTCATTGTGTTTATACAACACGAATTCTCCAATTCTTTGGTTTTCCCAGGACCTGCAAAAAATAAAAGCTTTTATAGATTATACTCGAAACCGCAGCCATAGGAGATGTTAATATCATTTATCTTAACAAATGAAATGTCTTTTTGATTATATGAACGTTTAAAGACATGATGTTACATAAAACGTTGTGGAATTAACAAAGAAATCAATGTATTCAATATATTTTGTTTGCTTTGATAAATCAGCAAAAGAAATTAAAAAGCGAATAAAAAAGTTTGGAAATTAGATTGTCCAAAAGTTTTAACGAAATACAAATATCTTGACTTTATGGTGAAGCCCTTTATAACTTCTGCTTAAACCATCATATTGCATTCGTTTTCATCCATTCAAGCGAATTACAACTAAAACCGAAATTGACATTTTACCGTACGCTCTAATAAAATGTACCTTCCGTCAAATGTTCTCATATGTGGGTCGTTCCTACTGTAACATTCACCGGATAGAACGGTTTTATCCAAGTCTTCAACAGTGACCTAGAAAATAAATGGCGAACAACAACTTACAAGTAAGTACACAAACAAATATGAAGGCATGCGATTCATAAGTAAAGCTATGCTTATAATTACATCATAAGCTATTCCGTTCGGTAAATGCATAGATATATGGTGGCCTCGAGGTCTGGAACGTTCGATAAACAGTATGTATTTGTAGTTTGAATCCATTCCGTTGGTAGGCGGTGTAAGGGTTAACATTTGGCGAGTCTTTATACATGTGTCTTAAAATAGTTTTTATACTTTGTCTGCGTCTCAATTGGTTTTTATCTTTTTATGTGAAATGTGATACAAATGACAGAAGTTTAGGAAAGATACCTTCTAGAAATCGCCCCTGTTATTTAATAAAAATGAAATATAATAAATCTAATTACAAATTCAATATTTGTTTTTGGTTTTGTATGTATCCTGAATAAAACGAACTTATTGGAATAATTTGCAACAATCGTGGTCATTTCAGTGATTGATTCAAAGGCGAAGGTAGGATTATATGAAGAGAGATTTCAAATGTCACAACGAAAATTAATGACCTGACTGAAGCAATGCTTGGCATTTCATTCATAGTACTAGCAACGCAAATTACATTCGGTAGGTTCAAATTTTTGGGGGATTTTACACAAATGTCAATATTATTTCGTAAATTTCTTATTGCAATCAGTGACACGTTTGTTATTAAGACATTGCATGTATATCACATACAAGTCATACCTACCAGGACGCTAGGTATGGAAGCTGAATTCCAAGCATTGTGATACAGAACTAACTCCTTTGCCGCCATCTTAATGACCATTGACCTACTGCCAACATTGACCAGGTTGTCCGAAGCACCGTATACTGTTAACGTTTGTGGTGTGTCCCAGTGAGTGTGGTTGAAGGTCAGACCACAGTTAGTGTCTTTCAAGGCAATGGGGTCACTTGCGCACTGAACATTTTCAATAGGTATTTCTTGAAGTCTTATTGTTATGATACAGTTTTGCTCCATGTGTGTTTTTATTCTGAAATGAAAATAAATATAACTACACGTGGTATATGTTTTCTGTTGTTTGCATAAGGTGAGCAATTTGGAACAGTGTTATATTAGCTTGTTTGACATTCTGTGATGTCTCCAGCGTAAACTGATGATAAAATTGAATGTTATATTCTTCTATCCATTAAACCACGGAATCCAAATTGTCATGAAATAACACAGTTTATATGTGAAGTGCATTATATATAGTACGTAATATTTATAAAAAAACAATTAAAATATTTTAATTATATCGGGTCATAAAAATGACTGATGCGTAGCATATGTAATAATTTGTAATACTTTCCTCCACCGCCAAAACTTGGCACGTCCATAAATGACCTTAGCTGTTAACAGAACGTAAAACACAAATTAAAAAACGGTAACTCACTGTTCTTCAGGGGCATCCTCTGGGTAGAAACATCCGAGCGGAACGGTGAGCCTCACTATGACATCGACCGACTCACCTTCCGCTACCGAGTATTCTCTCTTGTCAGTCTGTAAGGTAAAAGTCAGTTCGATCTTGAATACTTACATAATATTTGTCTTACAGAATTTCCACTGAAAACCTCTTGTGAGATTAAAGCATGAACTACAATTATGAAGCTAAAATATAAATGCTCAGTACACTAAGGTTAGTATTTCTTTTGTTCAGTTTACATCACAAATTTTCATGAGATATTCTTCTTCTGTGGGCCTGAAGAACATATACCTATGCCTAAACATATAGACCACAACAGGTGCTTCTGATATTTATAAACAGTAGATTGATGATATTACCTCAAATCCAGCTTTGAAAAAGCCACTATAGGTCTTCTGGCCCAGGAGTCCTGCAGATTGTGTTCGAAGTCGAATTGCACAACGTACCTGTGATAAATCAAAAATGTCTATATGTGAATTGTTTCAAAACACCTACGGTACTTATTGTGTTTGGTAAATGTGGTTAATCAATCAACTTAAAATCTATTTATTAACCACAAAAAATCATATATTATAGTTATATACCATATAGTCATACCATCGCATGTTTGTATACTTACGCATTTCACTGCTTTCAGTTGTCATTCATAGGTAATATGAATGCCAACAGGACAATGGCAAATCTAACACGAAGCGCTAACGCTCTTTGTTGAAATTAGCTTTGTTCAGTTGGCATTTCTATTGCATATGACGGAAAACTGAAGACAATTTAATAAATTACGCCTAATAGTATTTATCACATAGTTTAATAAATAGAGCACCATCTGTCTAGGGAAAGTCAATCGTATCAAACGTAGCAATTATGACGTCATAACAGTGATGACATCAATAATCGCCTCATAATGTATATGAATGTCATCTGAATTTGGCAGGGTTATATACCTACAATGCCATACGATGGTAAATATAAGGTCCTTCAACCTATGCTCCTGTGTCATTGCTGTTACTCCTCTATTCTCATACAAACACAATTATACATGCTGTTTGTTAGCCATTTTAAGACTATTTCAAAATAATACTAGTAATGCTACCGTATTGATGATATAAACATCATGGCGGCTCAGTTGATATGCTCCAGGTTGTACATTTATAGCAGACTGTTTGTACTTGAAAACAATAAAATATAAAATGAACAAATTATTTTTTGCATAACTCCCTTTGCTGTAAAAAATATGCGCAGATAGTCTCTAACCTATATAACATCAAAAGCAAGACAGAACTACTATTTTTTTTTTTTTTTTAATTTTTTTAATGAAGGGAACCAAACAAATTTTCCATTTTTTATTTTTTTTTGCATTTGAATATTATATTTACCAGGAATCCAAGTGTGTATGAATCCCGCCAACATTCTTCCTTTAAACGGGTTGCCATGGTAAAATCGTTGTATTCAGCGTTGCTATGAGAACATGACGACAGAAGGTTGTCATTGATGTACCAGTCCACGTCGTACACAAAGAGAGCGGGGTTCTCGCCATTGGGAAAATGCACACCGCACTCAAATTTGATTTCGTGGATTTTGAAATCTTGTGGTATTACTTCGGGTATGCCTGGAGGTTTACCAATCCTTTCATCTAACCCAGTATTGACAGATACAGTAAAAGTCGTATCTAAGGCATCTGAAATAGACAACATCTATAATTAGGATTTCATGTGATGAAGGATTAAAATATGAGCAGAATTATGTAAACATAAACACATTTAAAAAGAAAAATCGAAAAAAAAAAAATACTTTACAAATTCATCAGGACCTTCATTGTAGAACAAAAAATAGGTATACCTTTCTACTCTTACTTTCTATTTTTTTCTTTGTTGTCTCTTGTCTTTAAGTCTTTAGCATTTAACTTAGTCTGTAATGATTCTTTTTTATCATGCCTCAAGAGAATGTTCTATTGCAGTTCACGTTTTCTATTGTAGAAGGTATTTCTGTCGAATGCCAAATTACGAATTATCTATCTAATAAACAATGGCAAATTCGTAGGGAGTATTAGATGTGAGCTGATGTCTCAGATTGGTCGGGTGCATCGTGCGTATGGAGAAATGTTACGAGGATGTTACGGAGGCACGGTGGTCTAGTGGTAGGACGACGGGCTCGTGACCAAAGGGTGGCGGGTTCGAGTCACGGCACGGCACTGTGTTGCACCTTTGAGCAAGATACTTTACTCCGCTTGTTCCAGCCTACTCAGCCATAAATGAGTGCGTGGTTACGCAGTGCTAGAATTGTAGAATGCTAGCTGTGAACGCCGAAATAGAAGCACCGGCTGTATGCTCCCAAAGGAGGTTGAGAACAATATTGGCTGGTTGCAAAGGCCCTATAACCATGGATAATAATTTGTGAACCGCTTTGAGACGACCTACGAACTAAGTTGTGATAAAGCGGTATATAAGAACCTCGAATTATTATTATTATTATTTAAGCGAATGATATATCCATTCGTTACTGAGTACCATTTGAGGCGTTAGATTGTAAACACATATGTATTGGATTGAGCTGCCTTTTTACTACATGCCTACATTGTAGTTTATATTCACACTATTTATTCTGAAAAGTCTGATTCCCGACTACCTCCATCAACATTCCTTATATCTACTGAAAATGTAAACATAACATCAACAGCAGACAAAACGCCCACGAGACCGGATACTAACATCACAAAGTACTAAAATGCTAGCAATCCATTCTTCTATCAGTTTTTTGATCGGTGGGCAAGAACCAATGATTTTCAGCCAAAAAGAATTTGTGTCTATCGGGATAACACAACATCTTGTATTACCACGGTGTGAAATACAGGACCTTGTGTTGCATATCATAAATACTGTCTAGTACGATAACACAACATCTTGTTTCACCACCATGTGAATACAGGCCCTTATGTTCCATATCATAAATACTGGCTGTTTTACTTTAGTGCGATTTAACAATTATGTAATAATGCAAACTCAATAACTCTACATAGTTTTCCATCAAATACGGGAATACATTTCATAAATGACAGTTACATATACTACCATACAAAATCGAAACATCAGTTGATATAGTCATCAGTGTAAGGCATGCTGTACTTACATTTACACCCGGGTGTAAATCCTGTGGCCGAAGTTTCTCCATCCGGGCATTGCATCTCGGTGCCTACAAAATCACAGAATTAATTAAATCTAGAAATGCAAATTAGTATGATAGTATGATGTATGAGTTACTGTGGTGTAAAGAGGCAGAAAGTAAAAAAAATGTTATTGAAGAAATTGTTTACCTAGATTTAATGGTACTAAGAATGATAGTATGTTTTGACAATGCCTTGGTTGAGCAACTGGAGGAATCAGCGACAAAACGTTATTTGGAAGGATACTTATGAAGCTTCAGAAATCAATACACAGACGAGGCAGGTCCATATCCTTATCATCAATGGGTGTATGGAAACATTTAACACAGGAGCGTGATTAGTTACATTTAGTATTTCGTTTGCAGACAATTGTTAAATGCATAGATACAATTTCCTTGTTGTGTTTAATTTGTGTACAAAGTGTATTCCAAGTAAGATATAACGTTTATAAATAATACATCTAAGATAAGATAAATGTGTATACATACTGTAATCATGGTAAGATATAGTGTGTAAACATGATAAATTCAAGATAAGACAGAAAGTATATTATAGTCATGGTAAGCTTATTATAATGTGTAAACATGATTGATTCAAAATAAGACATAGAGTATAATATTCAAGGTAGGATATAATGTGTACATTTGTAATCATAATGAATTCTAGATGAGACAAAATGTATAATATATTCATGGTAAGATTAAACGTGATTACGATGATTTTATTCATGGTTTCTTGTTAGCTTAATTCATATAAAGGTCATTTAATCACATAGGGATATTATTATTGTTACTTACATGTAGCTGGATAAACTATAATACTGATTGAGAATCCAGAATATTAACTGAACCACTCACCAAAGCAATATCCAAAATCCCCAGGTGGTCGCTGTAGATAGTACACATAGAAGGCCCCGCAGTTCTTTACTTCAATCTGCCATACAGCAGAACAGTCGAAAAAGAAACTCCTGCCGCATACGTTAACAAACTTCGTTACTCCATCCGAAGGTAAAGCTGAAAGGTGAAGTAACAGCCAAACGATTCTGAGACTAGTCCAAATGACATATTATTATTCTTAGATTTAGGATGGGTTTGTTTACAAGTAAATTGAATTCGTTTCTCTTAATACATAAACATTAACACCAGTATCAACATGAATAAGCTTTTCTTAATTAATTTCAAAATAGACATTTTAGTAATGCAGCTATTAAAAAAACACTTACTTAGAGTTGAGTGTTTATACAGTGTGATATTCCTCTAAATGTTCTAAACAAATCTTAAAATTTGTCTCGAAACATAAGTGATTTTCCATATAAATGAGCTTCTACTGTAGAAAGTTAATATATATTGATAACAACTTGTGTTTCGTCTCGGTTAATAAATCCTTTTTAGGTTCATAAAACCACATGTTCACCTCAACAAGTCCATAATTGATAAATATGAAGGGTCCATTACCTGGGGAGGTGGGTATTCTATAAAGGTTGTTTAAATAAATAAGGCTGTGCTATCAACTGTAAACTCACTGTCAAACATCCAGACGGGGTTCCGCGTGCCACACCTTTGATAAGACTTTGGTGCTGATGATGGAATGGTGCCCCCGGCTCCAGACATAGACCTGTACCAGCCTTCTCTTATAAGGACGTCATTCTTGTATACGCCATATGTGACGTATGCAGTTGACCTCCAGGGGTCATCCAAAACATCATAATTTTGAGGTTCACACGGATCTATATTTTTTCCTGAAACTTAAAAGACTGCGGGTTAACATATGAAGTATGTAGGTAACCTCCAGGGTTCATGCAAAACATCATATTTTGTCGTAACAAATTTAAAGTACATTTAGAGTTAGCCTGTTACGTATGCTGTTGACCTCCAGGTGTCATGCAGAAAAGCATAGTTTTGAGGATCACATGGACTCATATATTCCGCCTTTTTGTATTGCAGAGCTATCTGCTCTTGTGAGCAGGTATTGATTGTTACGTCATTTGTTTGTGAGAGTAACGTCATCAATTTTTAAGAAAACGACGTGATTTTTACACACAAACCAATGACGTAACATTCAATACCTGCTCACAAGAGAAGATAACTCTGCAATACGCAAAGACGGAATAGTTTGTCCTGAAAATTAACAGTACATTTAGAGTTAACCTGCTACGTATGTTGTTGACCTCAAGGGCTCATGCAAAATAGCATAGTTTTTAGTACATCATGGGTCTATAGTTTGTCCTGAACATTAAATATACAGTTAGAGTTAACATAATACGTATGCAGTAAATATTCGTGTGTCGTGCAGAAAAGCTTGTTTTTTAGAATCACATGGACCTATTCCGTCTTTGCATATTGCAGAGTTATCTTCACTTGGGAGCAGGTATCGATTGCTATGTCACTTGTTTGTGAGAGTAACGTCATTAACCATGTTTGAGAAAACGACGTAATTTTTTCACACCAACCAATAACGTAACAATCAATACCTGCTCCCAAGAGAAGATAACTCTGCAATACGCAAAGACGGAATAGCTTGTCCTACAACTAGAAGTACATTTAGAGATAGAGTGTCTACAAAGGTCAGACAAGTGCAGTTCGCTGTTTGCTTGGTTTGTAGAACCATTGGTTAGGCAGTGTTTGTCTGTGTGCACTTTTCATTAGACAGAAGTATTTATACAAAAGTGCACTTCAAAAGTTCCCATTAACTTTTTATATTATCCACTGACGTGACGAAAGGGTTTGTCAAACTTTGCATTTTGTAAGATCCAATGTCAATATAAATATGCAAATCAAGATTTACTTTACAATAAAAATAAAGTCAATACAAAAGTAAATATGTTTCGTCCTCACAGGAACAAAGGTTGATATGATACTCGTTTCTAATGTCTAATCGTGATAAGATTCAACAGACTTTATTTATAAGTTTGATGGGTATCAATGACAAATACTTATATTCAATCCTCATGTTTACATAGATGTATAGATACATGTACTGTTGATATGTACATATTAATTCAACTTTTCACGTTTTACTAAATAACGTAGATATGCTCCATTTTGTGAGATAGCTGACTTATTGAGGCACGTAACAACGTTTAAAAGGGACAATTAAGTGAAGTAAGTTGTTTTTATAATCTTGCCACAAAACTCCTAATCAGAAGCAGATCCTGCAAACTTGAAATTATTTTTTCGAATTATAATAGCATTAATTTTAAAGTTCAGAATACCCTGATCACGCTCAATATCGTCACATGTTGCACTATTTTCACTCAATTATTTTCCCAGGGCACGCAGATGTGTTTTTAACTGCATGTTTAAGAGTCAACAATATAGTAACAACGTAATCTTCTGAGAGAGAAGATCGGTACACGATGTACGATAAATATAATGTATGCCAGCCGCAGTTTTTACGAAAATTCCACTTGATAATGCACGTTTGAAAAAAAAACCTATTTAACATACAAATTCAGGTTAGTAATGATGGACTCCTGTACTTTTTAATAATCTATGTATATGGACTATTTCAAAAAAACAAATCTTCTGGGTTAAAGTGTCAGTCCTTTCGAGTATTCTGTGAAAACACACTAACCCATAACGCTAGTTTTCTGACTGTTATTACAGGTGTGTTTAAATGTGTGAAATATATAGCTAGAGTTCAACAAGAAAACCATTATTTTTTTTACTTTTCATTACAATTTTTAAAGGGACAATTTAGAGAAATACGAAACAAAATAGTACAAAGGATTGATCAAAATTACAGAAAGCAGGATAAAACGAATGCAAGAATGCCAATCGAAATGTTAGAAAAATAAGAAAACCCGGGCGACAGAACGAAAGACTCTTAACAAATATGATGACAGAACGTATGACAAAAAGAATTACGAGGCGTTAAGAAATAATTGATACAGCTTTAGCAGAAATGAATGAAAAAACGTTAGACATGATAGTTAAAAGCTTAGAAGAAACGAACGACAAAAGGTTATACATACACGTTCATGTACATGTATGACCGTACGAAAGAAAGACAAGATAAACGATAAGGAAAAAATCGAATCGAATAACAGAAGTAAAGTCAAAATAATCGAGAGACAACGTGATGAAATGTGAGAGAGCAATGAGTCATACAAGATTATATTTTTTGATGGTTTTGTAATTATAATCTAAACATTTCGAAACGTTTCCATCTATAATCAAGTAGTGTAAGAGGTTTTATCAATGACCCAACAAGACACGCATGGTTTGTAGGAATACGATGCGTTATTTTGAACAGACAAATGGTTATTAACCACGTAATGTCGTAGTGCAAATCTTACCTGTTGTTGATCTACACCAGACAACTAACAGCACAAGTATCCTTAACATCGTCAATGGCACATCCAAACGAACTCTGAGATTGAATAGCAGGCCCGATACGTTTATATAGGAATATTTTTAAATGACGTTCTTAACACTTAGGCATTAAGTAAATATATGCATGCTTCGCTTTCGTTTGTATTTTTCTACAAACAAAAATTACGTAATCATATTACTGATTTCTTACTTCATCGTTGATTGGATGCCAGCTTATTGGAGGATTGGTGGGCGTAGTGGATAGCGCACTCACCTTACACCAAGACGACCGGCGATCGTCTTTCGGACGTGAACAGTTTCTCCTGCTTCCACCTACATCCAGACCCCCTGCGCGCTCCGTCCAGGCCAACAGGAGTGATTAATATAAGCTGAGATAACTTGTGTCGTATTTTTTGTAAGATAAAAGTAAAAAATAAAAAATAAGATAACATATTTATACAGAAAAAATCAACTAACCCTTAGTTAATTTAAAATAAAAAATGTAAGTTCAATTATTAACTGCACCGTTTAGATACGCGTTTCAACGACTGCCAAATCCTTGTATTTTCTCCCTTTTTCATGTTTCTTGAATGTTTTAAATGAGGGAGTGTGGTATTCTTTTGTGATGTAGACATTCTTTGGATTTAAATTTGTCTCTTTTCTTTCCCCCTATCTCACAGACAAGTTAAAGTTAGTAATGATGGACTCCTGTACTTGTTAATTATCTATGTATATGGACTATTTAACACCCGGACCAACAAGAGTGATTAGTAAAAGTTTTAAAAACTTGTTTCCTAATTGTTGTAAAATAGATCAAGTTGGTGATAAGTTATTGTGCTTCACCGATATTTCATTGAATCGTTTTTGGACAATTGTGTCGTTTTCGGACAACTTATTATTTTAGGACAACTTATTGTTTTAGGACAACTTATTGTTTGCGAAATATTCTACTGTTTCTGGATGAAATTAACATTTCTGTGCGACTTAATTGGTCCCGGACAACTTAATTGATTTCCAAAGGACATCAGGATTCATGCAACAAGATCCGTCTTACTTCATCGACATTCACATAAATGAAATTTAATTAAGAAAATGTCTTAACTTTCCCTTAGAGAAACCTTATTCGGAGAGGGTGGAATCTATATACATCTGTATAACATATTTACACCTGACCGGGTTGGGTGCGTCTTGTACTTAAAACTAGGTGGTCCATGTGATGCTGATTATGTAAATAGGTGTTTGTACTATGACGTATGCAAACTCTATCCGTCTATAAACATTCAAGTTTATTTGTTAAACACTTTACTTTAGTTACCAAGAAACATCTCATCGTTGCTATTTTGATTTTTTTCGATAGTTATACACTGAAAAAGCATGGCTGTTGTACGCGTTGCAATCTTCGCCACACCCTTGAGGTTGATCAAATTTGAAGTACAAAGACAACGAGGCGCAGACAAGCACTCATTTCATAAAGACTTCCCTTCAATACTACAGGATAAACATATTGATTAATAATACTTGGTGCATGCTGTTATAATGATACAGTTTACAGGTCATGCCCAGGTACTAGCCTCGTCTGTCATTACACCCTTAATATACACAAGGCGTCCGATATATTAGGGCGTGAACTATCGTACAAGTAAGTTCGTTTCCTATCGTAGAAACACTTATTGACATTTAACAGCGTTCATGTTGTGTGTTTGGCACTACCCTCTAGGGATATTAACGATTCAGCGTGTTATCCCGGGGACAGCAGTGTCCGAAAATCTGAAACTCGACCATTCGATGTTTCATGAAGCCTACTGAAAAGTATACTTCATGATATATGGTATGATACATTAAATTATAGAAGAATATTTTTCCTGTCGATCTAGACTGCGCCCGGCGTGATATTATGAACGATTGTGACAAAATCGCATGTTCCCTGTAACGGGGTCATTTTACTAGTGGACGGAGTTACATGTAGCAACCTTGTTTATATTATGGTTGAATTGTATTGACAGACGGGATTAGTACCTTTAGGCAATATAATGCAAAGTCGTGTGGTTCATACTGTATAAATACAATGTTTTTCTACCACCCTATATAGCTAGTAGCCAAACTCCTATTTGCCTGGTACCTTCGGTTATTGTCCACGGGTCAATTCCACGAATTGATACAGTTGCCATTTTTGCGGCGATAATATATCTTCAATTTGCGTCCTCGACATCATTTTGCCCGCAATGGGTTTTTTATTTCTCCGTGAAGCAAATTAGACCTTTTACGGAGTAATGATGAATGTTTTTAAAGGATATTTGTAAGTCGTAATCAACGCAATACCATGCATTACTTCATCTGACACCTCGGGTTAATCATCCTCGGTAACCAGGGGTTACGCTCACTTACGCTCTCTGTACCCCTGAAATATGTCATAGCTAAATTGAAGGCTCAGTGTGTACCACCTCGTTGATGAGACAAGAAGACTAGTTCGATCTTTTGATATATATTAATAGAATATCTGAGTCGCGTAACTGTAAAAATTGTCTTTGAAGTCGGGCGTCGCTCCTCTGTAATCTTCAGAGGACAGTGATCAGCCTAGTGACTGACACCAATCAAACAGCTACCTTCGATTTTGCCATGACCTATTCCAGGGGTGCTGAGAGCGAATTTGAGCGTTACCCCTGGTTATCGAGGATGACAGCGTTTGGTCAAAACAGAACTTATATTTAGAGAATTCTTAATCGGCCATAAATGTACTGGTCACTCTTTAACGAAAGCTGACTTTTGAGGTTTATTTTAATAATTGAATTCATATAAATTACGTGAAAAACTCATAAACGTAAAAACTAATCAATCAATATGAACATATGACACAAAGTGGTTGTACTGGCACTGGTCAGAGAAAAACATGGACTTTTGTGTAAAAACACAGTCAGATCAGGCCAATTTAAGCAATTAATTCGTTCTACTTTATGAATCTAGTTAATCGTACTCGGACTAGCTTTTTAAAAAATGTAGGGAAGGAGGAAAAGTATCTTACCAATTAAGTGTTGAATTACTACTGTTTGGTCATGTATCTTTAACGTATGAACCTTTATAGCTACTCATTTTTTTTTATCAAATCAACAAGAAGATTTTTAAAAGCAATTATAATTTAACTACATTAAAACCTCACTACCCACCTAACTGGGTAAACATTAATCACTTACTTCATGTATCCCTAATATCATGTTCTATCTCTCTTTCTAAACAGTGTCCTAAGTACATATGCAGGCTATCACTGCAAAGTTATACATGTATTATCAGCAAAGCTTGTTACGAACGATGAGAAGGACTATGTAAAAGTAAAAAAGTATTTGTTTCCCATCATCAGAATGAAATGTTTTGTGTAAGTGTACATGTCAATTGACAGGAATTTACTATGGTTTAAACTAAAGTCTCTTTATGTTTTAAATCCCTGCATTTTGGATGTATGTTGAAAATATCCAAGATTGTATAATTGCATTGATGATTTGTTAAACTAACAATGCTTTGTATATTTCTGTCTTGGTCACAGCTAAATAGTCAAATGATCGAATACACACTTAGAGTTAGCCGAGTGACAATGTAAATACGGGTCGTCACATGTGTAAAGTAGGAAGCTAATAATCGGTTGTATATTTACAATAGTGTGTAAATGAATAACATAATAAAATATTGAATGTTTTTCTTCATGTTTTTTTTATTTCCTTCATGTAATCATGTTTTGGTCAGTAATATACACGTTTTACTGCAGATTAAATTTAAATCGACTTAACGAATTGCATTTCAGAATTTTCTTTGTCCCGGAATTGCAGTTATTTTCGGATTGATTAAAATGTAATATTTTATTAAAAGGAAAACAAGTCTGCTTAAATGAAAGTAACGTTATTAGCAGACAAATGAAGTTGGTAAATTATTATTCTGAATAGAGAAAAAAAAAATGTGGGCGAGTTTTATTTACATTGTATTCGCGTTGTGATGTCAATTTCTGATGTTAGATTCTCAATAAATATACGCGGGTTATGATATGACATTTAAAATTACTGGCTGTTTATGTGAAAAAGTCTGTCTGTTACATACATAATTTCACTAATTTAATAATTATATATAATACAAGTGAGTTTATTAAACTTATAAATCTTGTGAGGATGCATTGAAAATATTCCAACATATAGTGCCAGTTTATTTCCCTCAAGATTTGTATTTACGATTAACTGAATAACACAAATTTAGACTTGTTTTAGACTTCGTCCTTCCATTTGAGTGGTTATATATGTGTGGATAATATAAGGTAATGTGTTTGCTTATGCAGTCGTTTATTATCAAAGGACGAACTCCTTTCACTAGGTACACTATCTTGTCTATGTGCGAGATTAATAATTAAACAATGTGATGATTAAGTACGCATAATGTATGACACAATCAACTTCAGGTAAAACCAGGGTTTCGATTTTCATTAACAATTTAGAGCGATATCTTTATTATCGGGTATTATTTATTTAAACATGCTTGTATACTCTTCGTTTCGAACGAACGTGATTCTTATGTAGAGGAAATATTTGTTATTTACCTTCAATTGCAAATTGAGAAATAAAACAAGAGGCCCAATGGGCCTGCATCGCTCACCTGGTATAAATCTCACACTTGTAAACTCAAACCTGATCTAAAATAAAGCTACAGGCAAAATAAAATATCAGTATGTATGATTAAATTTAATTCAAAAGAACCTGTTTTTTTTTTTTTTAAACATTTCACCACTGTGATTGAAAGTCGAACAAAGTCATAATCTTATAGCCTTTCATCTCAGGATGCAACTTGCAAAGTAACATCCTGGGACCAATGGTCAAATTTGTTCATTGCTGCAAGCGACTCACGTCAGAGCCCAGTTGTTCAAAAGGTGGTTAGTTTAATCACTGTTTAACGACATTCTCAACCTTTGATAATTTCGTTCATATTCAAGGTAAAATCTCACAATTTTGCAAGTGAATTCATTCTACCAAATATATGATATCTGGAAAATTGTATCTTATTCAATAGTTTTGTTTTAAAGTTACACACAAATTAAACTTTGCGCTATTCACTGAATAAGCTAATCATAACCTTTTGAACAACTAGGTCCAGGGATCTGAACACAGCAATTATATATCGAGGGAATATTGCTCATTTCATATGAAAAGTAAATGGATCAAAAGGAAAGCTTCACCGAGTATACGCTAGTTTATCCGTGGGCAGAGCTTACCAAGCCGTAGAGAGCAGATACGTTAATACATCAATGGAACTCAACACAAATTGCTGCTTGATATGTGTTTATTGTTTTTTGTTTTTGTTTTATAAAACAACATTCGATATTTACTAAAACAAACATAGGTCATTCTATATTATTTGTTTGATTATGTTTCAAATGATGATTTTCAGATAAAAATCTGAATAAATATTTATGTATATATAAATATGATTTCGATCGCGATGAACATTGTTTGAAAATTGAAAAAAACAAACGTTTGACCACAGAAACATTTAGATATCCATCTGACTTTCAAGCTAGAAACCTACACTGTAATTCAACATTCTAGTCACTGTAGCTCTTTAGAAGAAGTTATTTAAAGATTACAGATTTTCGACTTAAGCTACTTCATACAAGATAACTTGTTAAACAATCAACAGTTATAAATTATAATGTAATAATGCATTTATATGTTATATTATGTTTCTAAAATGCCGGAAACACGACTAGGTAGAGCAAAAACAAAATATACCAAAAAATACACAATGTTCATCAATAAACGATGATCTGAATAAGAAAATGTATCCATATGAGCTTCAAGCTAGCAAGCTACACTGTAATTCTACACTCTAGTCACTGTAGATCTTTAGAAGAAGTTGTTTGAAGATTATAACAAGGTTCAACAAGCCCCCTAATAGATGCTGTAGTAACACTAAATTTCAACCCCTTGCTAAGTCATATTCAAGGACCCTTATTAAAAATCGGAACTTATATATGTTATTTGAATATATTGAACTTGTACATTGGCTATAAAAAACATAGCTAGGTTAAATAGTCGAAAGATGGCATTAAGGCTGGCGTCTTCATAAAAACAGTTCACCGGGTTATAGCATGTCAATCTCTTTTGCGACTGAGTGCTAAGAAATGACGTATAATTTAAAGTTTATTTATATACCTAGGCCATGCGGAGCTTAAACTCTCTTTTATAAGCTGTTGAGAGGAAATGAACTTTAAATGACGTGCCATTTGATAACATTCTGTCTTGTTATGAATGAGCTAGATATGTAATCAACATTTAAACTGAAAAGCACAGGTTGAAATTGAGACGACAATTCATCTTCTAGGGGGCTTGTTGAACCTTAAGCTGCAATATCTGAGATACTTCATACAAGGGAACATGTAAAACAATCAACACTTGTAAATTAAAAGTTTATAATGCATGTATATGTTATATTAGGTTTTTATAATGCTGGAAACATGACTAGGTTAATCAAAAACAATAATTGATGGGCAAAGTTCATCAATAAACAATGATAACAATCTGAATAAGAAATTTAACAAAACAAAGAAAATATCTTGCAAGCACGTATGTAGGTCGGTATTTTGGCAGTTGTGATTGTTTTAAATTATATCTTAAATGACAGGTGTACTGGTACAGGTATACCGGTATATGTACTGGTACAGGTATACTGGTACAGGTATACCGGTACATGTACTGGTACAGGTATACTGGTACAGGTGTACTGGTACAGGTAAACCGGTACATGTACTGGTACAGGTGTACTGGTACAGGTATACTGGTACATGTGTACTGGTACAGGTATACTGGTACAGGTGTACTGGTACAGGTATACCGGTACATGTACTGGTACAGGTGTACTGGTACAGGTATACTGGTACATGTGTACTGGTACATGTGTACTGGTACAGGTATACCGGTATATGTACTGGTACAGGTGAACTGGTACAGATGTACTGGTACAGGTGTACTGGTACAGGTGTACTGGTATATGTGTACTGGTACAGGTATACCGGTATATGTACTGGTACAGGTGAACTGGTACAGATGTACTGGTACAGGTGTACTGGTACAGGTGTACTGGTATATGTGTACTGGTACAGGTATACCGGTATATGTACTGGTACAGGTGAACTGGTACAGATGTACTGGTACAGGTGTACTGGTACAGGTGTACTGGTACATGTGTACTGGTACAGGTATACCGGTATATGTACTGGTACAGGTATGCCGGTATACGTACTGGTACAGGTATAGCGGTACATGTACTGGTACAGGTGAACTCGTACAGATGTACTGGTACAGGTGAACTGGTACAGATGTGCTGGTACAGGTGAACTGGTACAGATGTGCTGGTACAGGTGAACTGGTACAGGTATACCCGTCTATGTACTGGTACAGGTATGCCGGTATATGTACTGGTGCAGGTGTACTGGTACAGGTGTACCAGTATATGTACTGGTACAGGTATACCGGTATATGTACTGGTACAGGTGATACAAATATGTCGATACATAAATTGTGACAAATTCAATTGTGGATACTACTTATCGTCAATATTTCTACCTTTACTGTACACTGGAATATATATTCGGCAGTTAACATCCAGGACAATATCTCTCGAAAGTTAAATTGTTACATATTTCTAGATCTCAAAGTTTAAACCTGTATAAAAATAGTCATCTTGAGTAAACAAAAAGGGACATTGAGAGCAGCAAAAATGCCGGATATAATTATGGTACTTCTTACCTATATCAATAACATAAACAAAGCTTTGATAGAACCAGCGAGTTGCATTCTTTCTATAATTCATTCATTCAAATCTGTAACAAATCAAACAAATTAAACCTATTTATCATTATAAAAGCATCCGAGTCTTAAGTGGGAAGAGCTCTTTTAGAAAAGAAAAGACCAGTTACATGTTCATGTGGCATTCTGGTAGCATAAAGAAACTTTAGAGTTAAGATGATGCTTCTTCAAATAATTTAGCAACCTTGACAGCGGTTTTGTATAAAGAGACTGCTGTCATGTTGACAATCATAGCAACAACAACACCTTGGGGCTCCCCATGGGAGTCACTGTCTATATCACACTTTTTTGGTTTTATGACTAAGACACTGCTCCCTCCCACCGCCCCACCTGTGTGTGAAACAATATGATCACTTTGATGACAACACCGGAAGTTTTCACCCTCTGGTACTACATCCCATCCCATCCCATAATATCCAAATTTATCAAAAGCAGAGCTTTTGGTATTAACAACAGGTTCCCAAAGCAACTGTACAGATTCTCCTTTGAGAAATCCAGTCGCTTTGCTCTTCTTGTCTTCCTGATTAGAAGTGTTAATAGCCTTGGATTTCTGACTTTTGCTGTTTGAGTTCGCCTTTGAACTTTGACCTCTGTTTTGATTATTTTTGGTATCTGACCCTTGCTGATAACTGTACAGCATCACGTGACCAAATTTAATGAGATCACGTGTGGTAGAGAGGAAACCACCCCCGGCCCACTTGTACGAGAGGTCCACATAGGGGGTATTGATGAGGCGTCCTCTCTTGTTCTTCATGTAATGTCTGAAACAGCAAATAAGTAGTCATCTATACAAGATTGAATAGTACAAAGCAGTAAGTAGACGACGCATAGTTTATATACATTATATAAACCTATTCCGTCTTTGCGTATTGAAGAGTTATCTTCTCTTGGGAGCAGGTATTGATTGTTACGTCACTTGTTTGTGAGACTAACGTCATCAACTTTTGAGAAAACGACGTAATTTTCTCGCACAAACCAATGACGTGACAATCAATAACTGCTCACAAGAGAAGATAACTCTGCAATACGCAAAGACTGAATACCTTATACATTGTACCTACCTTCCTCTGTTGTAGATGATAGGAGTGTTCTCGTCAAGGAAGGTATCATCCATACCCATCTCAATAATATATTTCTGCATCATTTTCTCAAATGGTGTTTTAGCCACAGCCTCCAATACAGCACTCAACAAGGTGAAGCCGTATGTTGTATACAGATATTTGGAGCCTAAAGCAAAACATACAGGAAATCAAGGCCCTTCAATGTCATCGAAAGTGCAAGGATTGACTGTCACTTTTTACTTCCAATAGGATTCATCAGTTTGGATATATGTAATATCAAAGTTTTACTTTATACACTGAAACCTATTCGATACAGTGTATACTATATACTCTATGTCGATAGACGAAACATACAATTTCGTCACATTGTTGTACAGGTAAACAATACAAATCGCTCACTGGTCATAGCTTGAAAACGGACCGGTCGGTCTTGAAACGTTGACACACGTTTAATACGTACACTTTTTGTGTATAAAGTAAAATTTGTTATTTTAACTTTACACTGTAAAATTGGAAATTGGCCATGTAGAAACGTTCATGTTGAATCTCATTAGACTGGTTGCAGTGTGAACATGTTCACCCTGGCAATTGTTCTGAAATATTTATATATATTCTATTTATAACCTATATGTTATCTTCATTGTATAAATTAATATTCTGGTTTGGATATTTCCATGCTTTTTTTTTTACTCACACCACCAAAATTTCCACTTTTGCCAATGCACAGCACACTGTATCAGAAATCCTATAACCTTCTTTATGTTTTATATTTATATTTCCCATCGTAAGTCTCTTCCACATTTTTCATATTTATCACTCTTTCTCCATCTTTCCCTCCTCGTCCTCTTTATGCACTTCTTCTATCCCTCCTTTATTTTTGTTAATGATAAAATTCGTATTTTCTTTGTCATACATGTCAACCTCAGAGGAATTTGTCCCTCTGGGCTAACTCATAGAGAAGAACAAATGCAAGCGAATGTTTTTGCTGCATTTCTTAAGTTCCATGATTGGTGAATTCAATTAGATTACTAATTTATATCATTTTCAAAAAGTTCATATCGTGACCAGTGACATGTATTAGCTAAAGTATCATGTAAACACAACCAATGACCACTGACCAGGGCCTCTAGGGGTAGTTTAACGTAATAAGAGTTATAAGGCTTGATGGATTTTCACACCTTTTGTGAAGTCTTATGTAAGGATATTTGAAATTTCATTTGCAATTCATGATATACAAAGTTGGTATTGTTCTCTGAGATATTATTGCATTAAAACAGAAATATATTTGGTCGAAATTTTACGACAAGAGGACCAAACTTGGTCATTTATGCTTCAGATGGACCAGATGGTAAACATTCGGGTTCAGAGAGACAGTCCCTTGAAAAAGGTAACAGGTGACATGTACGTCTTAATACTATGTATCACAAGTCGTTACTGAACTTTTATGTCTCATATATACCTGGTTCGTGTACTAAAGGGTCATCCTTGAACAAGTTCAGACTTTCGGTGACACTTTTGTAGTTGGTAGATATAAGGTACTCGGCCAATGATAATTCAGATGTCTCTTCAGCAGCAGTTTTCTGGCCAGGTTTGCTTGTCTTTGTAGTCTGGATTCAACCCATTAATTAATACTCATTGATTCATAACTACTTAATTAAGCTACAAATCCATAAAGGATCATGGTGGTGCCCATCATTGTAGAATCGTCATCACATTGGTCCTACGTAACTATTTTCTCGTATATACTCTTACCCGTTAGATTGAGTCATTTCAAGTCAGTGGATCGTGTGATAAGTTAACTTGAGCAATACTTCATATTGATTTACTTAACATTTTCCTTTAAAATTGAGGACATTTTTACCGACATACGGTAAACACACATATTAATTAATTAAAGTTTACTGCGTTATGTAGTATAACAGTTAAAAATGGTATGTGTTTCATTTCCTTATTCCGTCTTTGCGTATTGCAGAGTTATCTTCTCTTGGGAGCAGGTATTGATTGTTACATCACTTGTTTGTGAGAGTAACGTCATTAAATTTTGAGAAAACGACGTAATTTTCTCACACAAACCAATGACGTAACAATCAATACCTGCTCCCAAGAGAAGATAACTCTGCAATACGCAAAGACGGAATAGGGTTCAAATAGATGCGAAAGGCGGAGAGTACATGAATATTCATAATGGTTCGTATGGGTGAAAGGTAGTATGAACAATACACAGATAGGTCAGTGAAAGGTAAGGTGCACGAGATTGATGAAGGGCAGGGTCGACGTACACCTGGTAACCAGTTTGAATCACGGAATTAGATTAGATTTATATATATAAGTCCATGGTTTGCATTGAGTGGTGGATCATTCTAGCCCGAGACAGACAGCGTAGGCTACGGTGTAAAACATTTTAATGTTGTTTTCTTTTCTTTTCTGCCACGCATACAAAATTGGAATATCAAAATCAGGAGAGTGTTATATATTTAAATCAGAAGTAAGGTAATTCTTTATTTTTAAACTCGTCGGGACATCATAAGGTTTTCCAGAGTTTTTGTGGCTTACTATGATTTATCTCTGGTGTGTTAGGGGAGTGGTGCTGAACAGCGGCTATACTATTCAAGTACTATACACGGAAAATAATGTTTTGTTATCAATGTATTTAAAACTAATGAAGATATACGGTTATTAACTGAATTTGTTATATTGACCAATCGGAATGGTATTTTCCATTCACTGCATTCAAAGCCGCAGATGTTCTGTTCAGCTGTTGATGAAGCAACAGTACAATATTCAATAAGTAGTCATTTGTACATTTTCATTACAGAAATTAAGTTAAAAACATAACTACAAAATTGACAACAATTTGGTAAGCAAATTCTACCAGATAATACGTGGTAGAATTGCGCTGAATATGACGATATGGCGTTAGTCTGTTGTTAAGCATGTCATTGTTAAAATTGTGCACTAAAGATAACGCTACTAGATCTAGCACTTTGTTGAGGAAGTTTTACACATTCACCCTGAAGTTGCATTTGAACTCTTCCAATTCAAAGTTTGGAATTGTTCATTATGAAATGCCAGGTTTGAATGAGTTAAAAATGTTAGAAATAGAAAAAATTAATGGTTTTCCAAACGAACACTAAATATGTTTCATTCAAATGACATAATTTACTATGATTTCATTCGTGCTTCGCCCTGGTAACAAATATCAACATTTTGTCCTACCTGTGAAAGATATATGGCAGTCAACAGGAAACATATATATATATCTTCTATTCCACTTATGGAAACGGACGTGGGATCGAGGGAGGGATGTCAGACAAAGTCTGCACGCAGAGCCATCACAAAAACTCATAAGAAATTTTGGACAAGTGAAAAAAATGTGTCTACATTTTGGCTTAGATATACATACACACAAAGGATTCTACAAATGATAGCCGAAATTACCTGTGTGTTCGCCTCCACTTTGGGTATACTGGCTTTTGTGTGGTAGTGACGGATCCCTCCAAGGTGAGACACCAGATGTCTGGTTGTTATGGTTACCTGTCAAAATAGATATTGTGTTTCTTTAAGTCAAAATAAGTTTTAGCACTGTTGAGATTATGGCCAAACCTTACAAATTTAAGTAGGAAACGACACAGGGATAAATGTGCTTAAAAACGAACCAATTTTATATTGTTTGAAACACAAAGGAATATGAACCTAAAATCACTTTCATTTTGAGATTATCTATAGAAATGAAAAAGAGCTAATAATAACCGAATTTGCCAGGGTCTGTTCTCAGTGTGTGTTTGTTAAAATAGGAAAATACTTGGTTTTGAAACCAAGGCTAGGAGACTTGCTTAACCGTTTCACCCCTATGTAACTTTAGTAGACTCTACCATGCATTGATCTGGATGAGTCCATTATGGTCTACAGTGGTGAAAGGGTTAAGCCCTGTTAGCTCCTCGAGTTGTGTCACTTACATTGTACAGAAAAAAATCCCAGAAAAACTTACTTAGGCACAGAATACTCCCCTAGATGCAAATTGTATGCCACTTATACGTTTATGGGAAAGGGGAAAATACATGGGCTTGAAAAAAACCAAGTCTTTGTACCAGTAGAATTAGTAGAAGCGTCAGTAATAAGTAGTCAAAGACTAATGGTATATGACGTCGACAACGGTGAGTTAACGGTGAGATTTGCTTTAACCCGGAAAATCTTACTAAGGCACAGAATACTCCCCTAGATATGCCACTTATACGTTTATGGGAATGGGAAAAATACATGGTTTGGAAAAATATAAACAAACCAAGGCATAGAGATTTGCTGAAGCCCAGGAACTCCTCTAGATCTGCCATGTACATGTTATTGGTTTAGTAAATGCATTTAGTAAGCTTTACTGATACTAAGTAGATTCCTGATAAACGACCAGCTGACAACCAAGTATTAATCACCTAAAGAATTATAAACTTTGGTGCTGAATTACCAGAGCTAGAATTCAGGAAGTCACTTCACCTCTGAAATGAGACAATTTGTTACTTTGGCTGCATCACATTAACATGGTTTATACATGGTTATATGACATAAAACATGGAATGAAACATATTTAAATTGGTTTGGTTTGGTTTGGTTTGGTTTGGTTTGGTTTGGTTTAGTATTGATTAACGTCCTATCAATAGCTATGGTCATTTAAGGACGGCCTCCCCTGTGTACAAGATGCATGCGTGTAGTGTATGCGTGTAGTGTATGCATGTGTGTTTTGGGAGGATGCGATATGTTCGTGTTTGTCTCCTTGTGATAGCGCGGAACTGATGCTGACTTTATAGTGCTACCTCACTTACTGAAACATACTGCCGAAGACACCAACCCGGTCACATTATGCTGACAACAGGCGAACCAGTCATCCCACTCCTAAATTACTGAGCGTTAAGCAGGAGTAGAAACTACCATTTTTACAGACTCTGGTATATGCCTCGGCCAGGGGACAGAACCCAAAGCCTTCCTCACAGGGGCGAACGCTCAATTAAACAAGGGAGACATTAGGAAGAAGAAAGTTGTTTAGAAAGAAGAGAAAAGATAAGGTCCCAAATTTCGTCTCCTCTTACGATCATGCAATTGGAGCAGCAGGTACAATTCTTACGCCCTACCTGCAGGGACACATATGTAAATACTCGAAGTGTCAATGGTTATCAGACAGAAAAGTGTCGATGGTTTTATAAGGAAAACTGTTCAAGGTTACTATCACAGAAAACAGTGTAACATCACAAAAACATTGTTATCAAATAAAAAGTGTTAAAGATTACGAAACAGATGACTATATTACAAAAAAATGTTATCACATAAAATGTTAAGGGTTACACCACAGGAAAATGTTATCACAGAACTTTATCAATGGTGACATCAAAGAACATTATCAATGGTGACATCAAAGAACATAATCAATGGTGACATCACAGAACATTATCAATGGTGACATCACAGAACATTATCAATGGTGACATCACAGAACATTACCAATGGTGACATCACAGAACATAATCAATGGTGACATCAGAGAACATTACCAATGGTGATATCACAGAACATTATCAATGGTGACATCACAGAAAATTATCAATGGTGACATCACAGAACATTACCAATGGTGACATCACAGAACATTATCAATGGTGACATCACAAAACATTATCAATGGTAACATCACAGAACATCACCAATGGTGACATCACAGAACATTATCAATGGTGACATCACAAAACATTATCAATGGTAACATCACAGAACATCACCAATGGTGACATCACAGAACATTATCAATGGGCACATCACAGAACATTACCAATGGTGACATCACAGAACATAATCAATGGTGACATCACAAAACATAATCAATGGTGACATCACAGAACATTATCAATGGTGATATCACAGAACATTATCAATGGTGACATCACAGAAAATTATCAATGGTGACATCACAGAACATAATCAATGGTGACATCACAGAACATCACCAATGGTAACATCACAGAACTTTATCAATGGTGACATCACAGAACATTATCAATGGTGACATCACAGAACATTATCAATGGTAACATCAAAGAACATTATCAATGGTGACATCACAGAACATTACCAATGGTGACATCACAGAACATCACCAATGGTAACATCAAAGAACATTATCAATGGTGATATCACAGAACATTACCAATGGTGACATCACAGAACATTATCAATGGTGATATCACAGAACATTATCAATGGTGACATCACAGAACATTACCAATGGTGACATCAAAGAACATTATTAATGGTGATATCACAGAACATTACCAATGGTGACATCACAGAACATTACCAATGGTGACATAACAGAACATAATCAATGGTGACATCAAAGAACATTATCAATGGTGACATAACAGAACATAATCAATGGTGACATCAAAGAACATAACCAATGGTGACATCGCAGAACATTACCAATGGTGACATCAAGGAACATAACCAATGGTGACATCACAGAACATTACCAATGGTGACATCAAGAATATCACAGAACATTATCAATAAAGAACATAACCAATGGTGACATCACAGAACATAATCAATGGTGACGTCAGAGAACATTACCAATGGTGACATCACAGAACATCACCAATGGTGACATCACAGAACATAATCAATGGTGACATCAGAGAACATTACCAATGGTGACATCACAGAACATTATCAATGGTGACATCAAAGAACATTACCAATGGTGACATAACAGTATCAATGGTGACATAACAGAACATTACCAATGGTGACATCACAGAACATCACCAATGGTGACATCACAGAACATTATCAATGATGACATCACAGAACATTATCAATGGTGACATCAAAGAACATTATCAATGGTGACATCAAGAAACATTATCAATGGTGACATCAAAGAACATTACCAATGGTGACATCAAAGAACATTATCAATGGTGACATAACAGAACATAACCAATGGTGACATCACAGAACATTAGCAATGATGACATCACAGAACATTATCAATGGTGTCATCAAAGAACATTATCAATGGTGACATCAAGAAACATTATCAATGGTGACATCAAAGAACATTACCAATGGTGACATCAAGAAACATTATCAATGGTGACATCAAAGAACATTACCAATGGTGACATAACAGAACATAATCAATGGTGACATCAAAGAACATTACCAATGGGGACATCACAGAACATCACCAATGGTAACATCACAGAACGTTATCAATGGTGACATCACAGAACATAATCAATGGTGACATCAAAGAACATTACCAATGGTGACATAACAGTATCAATGGTGACCTAACAGAACATTACCAATGGTGACAACACAGAACATCACCAATGGTGACATCACAGAACATAATCAATGGTGACATCAAAGAACATAACCAATGGTGACATCGCAGAACATTACCAATGGTGACATCAAGGAACATAACCAATGGTGACATCACAGAACATCACCAATGGTAACATCACAGAACGTTATCAATGGTGACATCACAGAACATTGCCAATGGTGACATCACAGAACTTTACCAATGGGGACATCACAGAACTTTACCAATGGTGACATCACAGATCTTTATCAATGGTGACATCACAGAACTTTATCAATGGTGACATCACAGAAAATCACCAATGGTAACATCACAAGATTTGAATTTCTTGATGTGTCAAACTTGCGACAAAGTCTGGATTTTTAAAAAAAAAATGTATATCGCTACTGATATTCTATTTATGAATCAAACTTTTAAAAGTCAAATTACATGCTGTTCCGAACTACAATCAAGACCCAATCGTTAGAACATGTTGAAAATTACAACTAATAAATGGAAGTAAAACAAATGCCTGCACAAGAACATTTAAACGTTTTCATCTGAAAAAAAATACAGTGTACAAATACATCAAGCGTATTTTTCTAATTACATTAAATCCAATAGTTATAGATTCACATCACATCACATCACATTATCAATGGTTCCATCATTAAACATTATCAATGGTGACATCAAAGAACATTATCAATGATGACATCAAAGAACATCACCAATGATGACATCACAGAACATCACCAATGGTGACATCAAAGAACATTCAATGATGACCAGTATTAATATCCATGGTGACATCACAGATTATGACCAGTGGTGAGAGAGTACCACCCCCCAAAGAAAACTGGTTATTTCTTGAATATTCAGTACCAGCAGCCTAAATACCTTTCAATCTTATAAGCATACCGAGCAATCTCTCTTGGTAAAGAAGCAGTGTAGGAAGTTTGAGTTTGATCAGCCCATAATGGTTCCAGATATTGTGTACAAGAATCAACAAGAATGTTAGGTAAAGAGGGAATCCATGTAGTCTGTGTGCTGACCAGCCAACCTGGACTAAAGTTATTGGGAAAAAACAACTTTTCTATTTATAGTAACATTAACCTTTAAACTTCGGACCTTAAAAGCAACCCTAAGCATGCATCATTGGTAAGAAAGCCATGTATGAAATATGAGTTTGATTAGCACATAAGAACTCACACTATTGTGAGACTCAGGGTTACACACGGTTTAGTTTTGCTTGGTAGTCCACAGGACTAGTTGGATACATTATTTGCTAGTCCTATATCAATGTAACTAGTCCAGGATTTCTTTAAGCAAACACCTCATAGTACTAAACATAAAAAAATGTTACTGTAAATAGAAAATTAGTCTCCACCCAATAACTTGAATGCCATGGGCTGGGATGGGCAAACTAAACTTCATACACTGCTTCCTTACCAGTGCTTGGTACTTTATGGCAGTAGTTATTTTATGTCAGTTATGTGACTTTGACCTTGACCTTTGATCTTTGGATATCAAAACCAGTGAGGAAACTGAACTGATTTGTTGTGATGGAACAGATATTTAGAAGTAGGAATGACATAATTATATAGTCAATAGTAATCACCTTCTTGCCGTTAACTGTTTTCTCTGGAAAATTCGGTACGTAGTGTTGGACGGGTTTGTCAAGATCTAGTGTGCCAGCCTCAAGCTGCTTAGCAACGGCTACCATAGTGATGGATTTACTGATACTGGCGATTCTGAGGACAGAGTCAGCAGAGCAAGGAACACGGTTCTCCACGTCAGCATAGCCAAGACCTGAAACGAAGACCACAGATCTGTAGCAAGGCATAAAGCCAACAATTCGTATCAGACATTTAATACAGCTCTTTAACACATTTACCCCGGAAGACACGTTTGAACTCTTCCAAATCAAAGGTTGTAATAGTTCATCATGAAATTTCAGGGGTGAATGAGTTAATAACACAACCAGAACTATGTAACACCAGACTTTAACATTTAGACAATTAACCTCTGTATCCTATGTAACACCAGACTTTAACATTTAGACAATTAACCTCTGTATCCTATGTAATCGTTAGAACACGTGGAAAATTACAACTAATAAATCGAAGTGTAAGGTTAACACCTAAACATGCAATTACAGCTAGTGCACAAATATATCAAACCTTTTTTTCTAATTACATTAATCTTATATATATAAATTCCGTCTATTGTAGAGTTTAAAGATGTTCCAAGTTTAATACAAAATGTACTCATTAGTCAAAGTCTTGATGCTTCAATTTTTCTCGATGGTCCTTCAAAGTTCGCAACATCGAAGTTTGACTTTTTATATTCACAGACTGCAGACTACAAACAGGTATCCATGCTTGTCGCCTCTAACATTATTACCTAGACTGGCCCAAATATCTCTAGAATATTGAATTAATTAGAAAAAAAATAACTCTAATAATTTTGATCACTTGGATGTCTGATCCTAAGTTTTCAACCAAGGGGGAGATAAGCCAGTAGTAAAATGTAGTCGGTTGATTCTTCATTATCTTTTGTACTACCTTATTGGACATTTGTTCCAAAAATATAAAAAAGTGATTTTTTTTAAGTGCAACAAGAGATTGAAAAATGCACGTTCAGATTTGGGTTTGAACCCAGGACCCTCTGCAACCTGGTCACTGACAATCGATCCAGTCCTATTCTGCTACATTCCTCCGTCCTTTTTCCAAATCTTCAACTTGCCACCCACCCCCACCCCGAAGACACAACTATTTACAACCCTGAGGTTCGGGTTTCCCCTTGCCAACTGTATACCCTATGCTTGAAACAATGGTTGGTCAGTGGCCCGACTGTAACAGGACAGAATATTATAATGTACCAGGGAATGCTTACCCACATAAACAATTTTGCTGTTATAATTTGTTGTGTATTGTGTTACCTTCACTCCAGACCTCTTGTCCATCTACACTGACAGAGATTGCCAGACCAGGACTTCCTGATTCATCCTAAAAAATCAAAGTAAATCATAACAAAAATAATCGCTTTCCTAATTATCTTACACTTAATTTTACATAGACAAAATTTCTTCAAGTCAATTCAAATCAAGTTCAATTCATTGCCAGCTTATTCTGACATTAAAATGAAATATAAAACATAAGTCAATTTCAGATGAAAAATTTACCTGACAATAACCCGAAATTGACCAGAAAAAATAACTTCCTGTGAATTTGACCTGACTTGTACGTAGTTCAGCTTGCATTGAGTTCTATATCAGATCGGGGTTTTTTCAGGTCATTTTCACCTGAGGAAATTCTGCCTTTTTTAACATAAAGATAACATCATTTTTATAAAAACAGATATGACTGCCTCCGAGCTGTCCCACTGTTCTATATTTTACTAATTTACATGCACTGTGAGCAACATCCAAATCTTCCACTTAACCAACTCCCTACTACAGAGCTGAACCAAAGGTAAACTTATCTCTCTAGTGCAAAGCTTAAGGCCATATCTGATTACAGTCTTTCTGTATCCTAGCTATGACACAAGTTGTTCATAGTATAAAGTATGTTACGTGATAAACAAAGCCATGTAATAGGTGAGTTAATCAAACTGACCCAGAAGGTCTCATAACTAATTTTATGCCTGTCAGTCAGTTACATGTACATATTTTTACATAAGTCATATTGAGATTATAACACTTTTCTCATTATTTACGACTCTATATCAGTCAACAAAGCTAATCACGATCAACAATATAATTTAGCTTAATTCAATTTAATTGCTGGAGGAGGTTTATACAGTACATTAGAAAATGAAGTGAGTGATGTGTATTGTTCAACTGTACAACAATGTGACTGAGTGAAATTGTAGATTACATATACATATATGTTACTAGTCATTTATGGGACATTTTGCATATTGATAGAGAGTCTTTACACGCACATGCACATGCCAAATAAGCCACTGTCAGGGTGAAGATCTAGCCCCCCTCTCCTCTCCCGTTTAGGTCAGTAATAGCTAGGTCAAACAGATGATTCAGTCAGTGTTCCCCCTGTGAGTCTGTTCTTAATATACTTGTACTTTATTAGAATGCAGCTATGATTATATATTGTGTTGTTGATTCTCGCCTTTACAGGCCAAAAAGACGAAACACTGTAAAAGAGGGACACAGGTTTGATGGTGACCCGGCCACTTATCAAAAGTATATATACCTTGATCCTTCTGGCCAAATCTCTAGATCTGTCAATAGCCTCATTGAGATTTATGGACCTCCTTCCTTCTCCTGTAAGTGTTGCCTGTGGACTAGGTTGCTCCTCATAGTCACAACTGTACGCTTCCGTTTTCAACTTATAAACCCCCAAACCTAAACAAACTAAGCTACCTAGCACTAGGCCAAAAGCACACTTCAAGCTCGGCAACTCGACGTTAGTATTTCGTACATCTTTGTTGTGATGATAACATCTTCCTGATACGCGAGCAGAACTATTTATGGTAAACCTTTCAAGATTTTGTCTACATGTACATATTGAATTCAAAGTTGGACTTTGACCTGTGTGTTGTATTTGGAAAATGAAAGTAGAACAGTTCCGTTTTCCTCCATTAATTCCCGTTAACGTATTGATGCATCTGTCCTTAGTAAATCTCGTTTTACTTGGTGTCACCAGTTTTTGCCTTGAAAACACCGTTAAGTGTCTCTTTATGTGAACAATTCTACGAGGAAATCCAGCAGGAAACATCTCTTTGTTTACGCAAGGGCGATAACTCTGAAATCAAGTAGTTAGGTCTGCGGTATAGATACTACAAATTGGAAATGCCGCAGAGTATGCCTATTATGTTATTTTTCTAATTTTATAATGAAACTATATCAATACGTTCTTTTTAAGAGGAATGGGACCCGTTGGAAATAAAATTCCTTCCTAAAAAGTCATATAATGTAATCAAGTTCAAGCGTTTATTCTACGTTGATTTCTCAAGATGACGGATGTTATTGATGTAAACATCAACCATTTACCAGAAAATATTCTGCTAGAAATCTTGTCCTATCTCTCTGTCAAGGATTTGTGTCGGACTGGAAGGTAAATTGATAACCCATTGCACAATTTACATAGACAGCAATTCAAACAGTAAAAGACTGTGTTATATCCTTAAATATGTAGGATACCGGTTTGAAGTGAAATCCTAGATCATTCTCCAAGCATGCACCTTCTGTGTTATGAGCTTGCGACCGTAGGCCTAAAAAGTACACAAGTCACACTATTGATCATTATGTCCGAAAATTGTTCCCAATGGAACGATCCCCATGACACCCCTCACACTTCACAAAAACAGTATGTGGAGTGGTCAAAATCGGAACACCTCGGATGTTTTCATTAACATTTCAACGGATAAAGGACATAAATTGCCTATCATTCACCTCACCCAGTTTATATGTTATTATCTAGACCTGACACCAAAAAAAAACTGGGGATGTTTATTATTTCTGTATTAACATATATATATTGTTTGCATTTTTTTCGATATTAAACAGTGTATCTGCCTAAATTGGTATCCAGTACCTCAGATTTCAATATTTTCTCCATAAAAAAAATACGGAAAAATACGGATGGGAGTATTTGGACACTAATTTCCGCATTTATTCCGTATTTTGAAAAAAAAATGGAAAAATGCGGAGAATATATGGAAAAAGAATGAACAAAATACGGAGAAACGAAATACGAAGAAATACAGAAAAAATATGGAAAATGAATGCTGACACTAGATAATGCAGATAAAGAAGGAATTAAGGGTAAATGAGAATTCAAAATACGTGAACACCAACAATCATGCACTGTTTACATTCAGTATTTGAATCATTGGATGAGATTTACAGCTTTATCTACAAATTATCCCTAATTAAAGTAATTATGGTTAAACCATAACAAAAAGTCAACTGCTTCAACTACTAATTATATTTTAGTGCCCAAGCCTCAGCCGCCATAAACTGACAATTTTGGGACTGTTTAGAATTGACAATTGTCGCTTTTCAATAATTTCCATAAAGGTTGGCAACTTTATAATGTGTGACTATTTTTAATGTCTTGTTAACAATATTGCTAATCAGTAAGACATTTCCATGTATTTTTCCAGCATATATAAGCTAACTTTGAAAACAATACAAACCTTAAAATCGGATCATTGTTGGAATAGAGTGCATCTCATGACTTATAAACATTCATAGCAAGAAGCTATCAATCATAAATACCTGAATATATGCTGGTATTTGCTTCTCAAATACAATTGTTCGTTCATGCATCCTTAACCCAAATGACCTGAATGCTTTCAGAATTTGAATGTGAAAAGTGACCAACCATATACCAGGGTTCTAGATGGCCCGAAGTTGCTGTGTTTATTAATCATCATTTTTTTCGTATTTTTCCATAAGTCCACAATCGTATTCTGAATTTGTAAATTTGGCTTAGTCCAATTTCTCCATATCAAATATTTTCAGTCTGTTTTTCTGCATTTTCCCCATATTTTCTCCGTATTTTTTCAATGTCAACCAATTCTCAACAGAGCTGTGTTGTTTCAGTGTCTGCAGGTCATGGCGTCGTGTGGTAAGGGACAATACACTGTGGAGACATGTAGACCTCCTCCCCTACCGCCTTAACCTACAAAAGATGTGGAAGGTGATCCGCGCTCACTTCTCAGAGTGTCTTCTCACAATGAAAGTACGCGGTTTTGTGGATTCAGGTACTTAACATAATCTGTTAAAAAAATATAACCTACATTAGCATGCGCTGTCTTGAAATTATAGACCCACTGTACGGTTTATGTTTGTGAAATATACATTTTCATTTTTGCTTACTAAAATCAAAACCGGCCAACCATCATCGTCATATAATCTGATTAGTCCCCTACCAGTGAAATCAAGGGGACTATAGGATTCCTCTCCGTCCGTCTGTGGACACCAATGTTTGTCAGCACTCTAGGGGCTGCATTCCTGGAGGGTTTTTGATCAAACTTCACAAAATTACAAAGGACCATAATATCTCGGACAAGTTTGAGTTTCAGGGTTGTTAGGTCAAGGTGAAGGTCACCGTTACTATTTTTAGAAAGTCCTTGTCAGTGCTCTAGCGGCTTCATTCCTTGAAGGGTTTTTGATCAAACTTCACACAATTACAAAGGACCATAATATCTCGGACAAGTTTGAGTTTCAGGGTTGTTAGGTCAAGGTGAAGGTCACCGTTACTATTTTTAGAAAATCCTTGTCAGTGCTCTAGCGGCTTCATTCCTTGAAGGGTTTTTGATCAAACTTCACACAATTACAAAGGACCATAATATCTTGGAGAAGTTTGAGTTTCAGGGTTGTTTGGTCAAGGTCACTGTTACTATTTTTAGAAAATCCTTGTCAGTGTTCTAGCAGCTTCATTCCTGGAGGGTTTTTGATCAAACTTCACAAAATTACAAAGGACCATAATATCTTGGAGAAGTTTGAGTTTCAGGGTTGTTTGGTCAAGGTCACTGTTACTATTTTTAGAAAATCCTTGTCAGTGCTCTAGCAGCTTCATTCCTTGAAGGGATTTTGATCAAACCTCACACAATTACAAAAGACCATAATATATCAGACACGTTTGAGTTTCAGGGTTGTTAGGTCAAGGTGAAGGTCACCCTTAATATTTTTAGAAAATCCTTGTCAGCACTCTAGCGGCTTCATTCCTTGAAGGGTTTTTGTTCAAACTTCAAACAATTACAAAGGACCATAATATCTTGGAGAAGTTTGAGTTTCAGGGTTGTTTGGTCAAGGTCACTGTTACTATTTTTAGAAAATTGTTGTCAGTGCTCTAGCGGCTTCACTCCTTCAGGGATTTTGATCAAACTTCACACAATTACAAAAGACCATAATATCTCGGACACGTTTGAGTTTCAGGGTTGTAGAGTTGAGGTGGGCCACCGTTGCTATTAATACAAAATCCTGGACTAGTTGAAACCAGTTATGGACTGATGATCGATATAACAATTGAACATCGATCGATTCCGATTTTGGTAACTAATTCCATAATCGATATAATCGGTTCATTACTGAACTTAAAGTGTCAAATGTGTGTGTTATATGCAGTATACATGAAAATTCATTTATTCTGATTTATTTTTTACAATATGAGTGATGGTAATGTAGAATAGAAAAATTACATTAAATTCAGGTACAAGCTGATTGTATAATTTTCATTTTCCCAAATTAACACCAAAGGGCACCATTTTTATAAATCATTACAGTGTATAGCTAGCAGGGGCCGGTAGGGGACATGTATTGCTTTAGAAATACTCAGTATGCTTGTTAATATTATAATATATGACTATGTAAGAAGGGTAGAGAAACAAGTATAGTTTAGCTTTATACTTTATTTTATTTTATATGTCACAGATTTCTAGATTATGATTTTACAACACAATGGAGATAATTGATATAAAGCCAAGACAATGATATTTTAGGCTACATATGTATGTTATAATATTGTATGCAGGGCTTTTTTCTTATTGATTTGGGAATGAGGCCTGTGGCTTACAAATAAACAATTGGGAAAAATATGTAATAATTTGAGGTTCTTATATACCGCTTTATCACAAACTAGTTTGTAGGTCGTCTCAAAGCGGTTCACAAATTATTATCCGTGGTTATAGGGCCTTTGCAACCAGCCAATATCTTTTTCAACTCCTTGGGAAGCATACAGCAGGTGCTGCCATTTTGACACTCGCAGCTAGCATTCAACAATTCGAGCACTTACCAACCACGTACTCATTTACAGCTGAGTAGACTGGAACAAGCAGAGTAAAGTATCTTGTTCAAAGATTCAACACAGCGCTGTGACGTGATTCGAACCCGCAACCCTTCGGTCACGAGCCCGGCATCCTACCACTAGACTACCGTACCTCATATTGCATAACATACCTGATTTGCTGTGTTTGCGATCCTGTTTAGAGTTCTGTCAGTAGACATTATGCTTGATACATAATAGCATCATGTAATGCTTAATAAAAAAAAAATTCAATGAATGTTCAATAAATATTAAAATTCATAACTATATCTATATAGAGATTGAATATTACCCTTGCTTGTTTGTTTGAGAGTTGTACGTCCGCTACACTAACGAGAAGTTCAGTTATTTAGCAGATGAATAGGGATTGAATAGAAAACCTTTTTATATTTAAGGGGGACGCAAGCAAAAGAAACCGTCTTTGTCAGACGCGATGTTACGGGATCTCGGAGAGAGATGTCCAAACATTTGTGACCTTCACCTTCATATGTGTAAAACTGACAACATCTCTGCTGGCAACCTACCAGGCTCCCTCACTCGACTGGTGCTACATGGTTGCTCATGGCAACCACGCTGGCTAAAGGGAAACGAAAACAATCTGAAAAATATTGTGGACTTGGACCTGTCTTGTTGCTGCAGGGTGGACAGTTTTGACATGCATGACATTGGAAATTGGACGAGAATGAAAACATTAAAATTAAATGGACTTTACAGATTGAATGAAAAGGGAATCAAACATGTCGCAACGTCCCTACCCCTGCTAGAACGGCTTGAACTGAGTTATACACAGTGCACTGAACTTGCCGTTCATCACATATCACGTCATCTCAAAAATCTCCGTCACCTGAATATGTCGAACTGTAGTCTGCTCAACGATTCTGCCGTGGAGACTTTGTCATCCGGGCTACAAAAGCTGGAATATCTAGATCTCAAATCGAACAGCAGACTCACCATCTCTGGTCTGTCGTCACTCAAGGCTTGTAAAAGGTTGAGTGTGTTGGTGTTTGATTTCAATGATGACACGGAAAAACAACTCTTGCAAGCTGAATTGCCGAATTGTACAATTGTCAATGGCGATGTTTGAAAGAATGACCTAAGATGTAAAAAGTCAAAGGAAACAGACACAAAATATGTATAAAGGTGTATGTATTTATAAGTAGATCTTGTCTAGATCATGAACATTCAGAACCAGTTTCAGTATTCTGTCTGGAATGAAGATAATTTTCATTGAATTCATTTACCCCTGAAGACACATTTGAACTGTTCCAATTCAAAGGTTGGAATAGTTCATTATGATATTTCAGGGGTGAATGATGTTCAGTAGCCTTTTGTGGATGGATTCCTAAGGAAATTCAGAGTCCAGCACAAAAAGTAACTCAAAGCAAAGATGGCTGGACAACATCTACATGAAGGTGATCGCCAATTTTCTTTGCAATGTTAACAATGTGTCAACACACAAGGTGTGCCCTCATAGTTCACAGATCACTTCCATGTGGATGTTGTCAGGTTATCTTCACTTTGAATAGATATACCATGTCTATTCTAGATTATAGATTACACAGATTCAATGTACATGGAAATGTATGGTAAATAAAAATGGTTGGAGTGGGGCTGTTACATGTCATGTTTCATAAAACTATAAGCAGGTTCAGTTAACTTAATATAGAATTATTATACCTCTACTTATTTTACACTATACAAAAGTAACCACATAAACAAGCTATTTCCCCTCTTACTGCATGCCAGGGAAATCGTTCGTCTGGAGGGGTGCGATAGTTTTGAAACTATTTCCCTGGGAAAATGCGGGAAATTGAGTGACGTCGTGGGCGGGGCCTGACCGAATATTGACCAATCAGCACAATCAGAAAATTTTAGTTTTGTTAATAAAGTGTCCCAACTGTTGAAAATTTGTTGTCTAATAATATTTAGAATATTGTAAGGGAGTGTTTGTATCGGTATAATAAAACAGTTGAAGTATGTGTATTTCGGGATATATAGCAAGTTTATGATCCCCCTCGTCCAGGACTATTTCCCTCGGCTTTGCCTCGGGAAATAGTCCTGGCCTCGCGGGATCATAAACTTGCTATATCCCTCATACTCATACTTTAACTGTTAACTATTTTTATGTAGGTTATCTTTGTGTTTGAGTGGAATAACACAAATTTCTTTAGTATTGAGATGACGGTTTATATATTGTGTAGGATCTTTTACATGTATGTGGTTGCTAGTTTTGAGATGACGGTTTATATATTGTGTAGGATCTTTTACATGTATGTGGTTGTTAGTTTCGGATGTGATGGAATAATCCTTTTTACCATATTATAAAACTTGTAAATGATACAACTGTGGGTTTTTTTAAGCCTGGCACTTGAAAAATATATCACTCTATTTGATAATTATTTCTCCCACCCTGAGGTGTGTCTCCTGTTTTAGGCGGGAAAGATCAGCTTGTCATCTTGAGATAGCCTCGTGCCGATTAGCACATGTTCAAATGTGACGTCATTAAAATGTGTCACCGGTAATTGTGACGTCATCAAAAGTGAATGACGTTATTCATACCCCACATGTGTATTTCTTTACAAACATGGCAGACTACTGTCTGTGGAGTTGTGACTGAAATAATAGGATGGGAGAAAAATAATCATCCCCTTCCTGTACTTTGAGGTTGTAACAGAGAAATCTCCAACCCTTGGGGTAGGAAATATCTCTGTCACAACCTCAAGGTAGAGGAAGATTCTATTAATCACTCTAAACTTTATATTCCGTCTTTGCGTATTGCAGAGTTATCTTCTCTCGTGAGCAGGTATTGATTGTTACGTTATTGGTTTGTGTGAGAAAATTACGTCGTTTTCTCAAAAACTGATGACGTTACTCTCACAAACAGATGACGTAACAATCAATACCTCCTCACAAGAGCAGATAACTCTGCAATACGAAAAGACGGAATATTGATTCCTAAATAATTAGAAAAAAGAATGGAATTTGTACTACTGTGATGGCTTAGGTATACAGAGATTTAATACTGTGTGAAATATATTTATAAACTTTATTTATTTCAACTTATATAAATCACTTCTGTTGGCCCGGATGTTAGCGTATGGGGGTCTTAATGTGGGAGGAAACCGGAATACCTGGAGAAAACCCAGGCGGTCGGGCAGGTGACCCCTTACCTTTTCACGTCCGATCGGGGAATCAAACCCTGGTTGACTTGGTGAAAGGCAAGTGCGCTATACACTGCACCTACTGACCACCTACTGACCACCTTGTGTGAAATCAAGTATGAGCTTCTGAAAAACAATCACTCTCTCCGAGAATTTCGGTATATATCAACAGGTGATAAAAAATGAAGTGATGTCTTGAAGGTTTTGTTTTTATTACTTTGCAGAGCTTATGTTTGTTGTTATTTACAATATACACAATTTAAGATTATTGGTAATATTATAGAATGATTGTCTTAATTACCCTAAATTTGATAATTACACATTGTTACATATTTCAAATGCAGATTTTTTTTTACAATCGCATGATGTACATAAAATGTGAAAAAAGATTAATTATTGATAAAAGATTTATATTTATATGGAAATGATGAATCAGGCTTCAATTTCTCATGAAGCAGAGTTGTTTCCCTTCTCCCTATACTTTACAGTCCTTGTTTTCTTCATTAGAAAGAGGTAGTACAATGTACCTCAACCGGTTATGACCATTTTTCACAATTTCATAAATTACTTGTGCAATTATGACCCTCATGTGGGTGGGGCATATAGTGTTACCCATGTCCGTCCCATCCCGTCCTTTCCTGTTTAATCCTCTCGCAGCCCAATCCGGTCCTGACCCATCCTGTCACAGGCCAGTCCCATCACTATTCAATGTCATGACCCTAACGACCAACTTCAGTTTGAACAGAATTTTGGCAGCGTTTATACAAGATTAAATGTGAGAATACCTTGGAAGAGTTTGTATTTCAGGGCCCAAAGTTCAAAGCCAAGGATACTATTGCTATTCATTGGCCAACGACAGAAAGCAGTTCACAAAGTTTAATCCGTGGTTATAGGGCCTTAGATCACAGCTAGCTGCATTCAACAATTTGAGCACTGCCCTACCACATACTCATTTACAGCTGAGTAGACTGGAACAGGCTGAGTAAAGTATCTTGTTCAAAGATATGTTATGTGCGGGCGGTCACCCATCCAACTTCTGGGTCCCTGGGTTATACCACATCACTGGAAAGCTAGCTTGCCAGTAAGGCAATATTTCCCCCCTCATATACAGATGTACCTTAGCTGTTACAGATACAACACAGTGCTATGACGTGACTCGAACCCGCAACCCTTCAGTCACAAGCCCTGCTCCCTACCATTAGACTACCGTGCCTCCTATCAAACTCTAATTAAGAGTCATGAAGTTGAAGCCTGATTTATCCATGCATAGTGTGTGCTTACTTGCTATTTTAATGGAATGAAATGTTATGCATGTACATGTCAGCTTCTTGACCGTCATCAGAGGGATTTGTCCCTCAAGCCAAACTCCCATAGAGAGATAAAAGCACAAAAATCATTTTCCTGCATTACTTTTGTTCCATGGTCCAGTTACATCTTGTTTTATTAGTTTTTGTTTTGTTTTAATGATAATTTGCCTTCAGAGGAATTGAATAGTATATATTTTCATTTAGAGCTAATAGACGGACAATCCCTCTCAAAGAGGGAACTTTGACATTTACTTAATTGCTCAGTGTATAAAACCAATGGGTTGAATAAACAAACATTTATTTTGTATATATATATATATATAATGAAATATATATTTAGTGTAGAAATATATGTATATATAGAAAACATGTAGGTAGTGTTGCACATACATTATTTATCTTTAATGTAATGAATCTATGATTTTAACTCTTTACGCAATAATGTTGTATACTGGATAAGATTTTTGGTACGATGTACACGTACCTTCCTCATTGTCTGGTAAGATTTTTAGGATTTTAGGTATAACATTCACTGTTGTCTGTTTATTGGATTTGGGTACTACCTACACTTATAGTGAAGTTTACAAAATATGTTCTTGATTACCTTTTCATTTTCTGTAATTTTTCTTCGTATTTCAAGTAATAATTATGTTCTAGACAACATTTTCGGTACTCCCTTCCCTGTTGTCTAGTATACTGGACAAGGTTTTGGGTACTCCCTTCCCTGTTGTCTAGTATACTGGACAAGGTTTTGGGTACTCTCTTCCCTGTTGTCTAGTATACTGTACAAGGTTTTGGGTACTCCCTTCCCTGTTGTCTAGTATACAGGGCAATGTTTCGGGTACTCCCTTCCCTGTTGTCTAGTATACTGGACAAGGTTTTGGGTACTCCCTTCCCTATTGTCTAGTATACTGGACAAGGTTTTGGGTACTCTCTTCCCTGTTGGCTAGTATACTGGACAAGGTTTTGGGTTCTCTCTTCCCTGTTGTCTAGTGTACTGGACAAGGTTTTGGGTACTCCCTTCCCTGTTGTCCAGTATACTGGACAAGGTTTTGGGTTTTCCCTTCCCTGTTGTCTAGTATACAGGGCAAGGTTTTAGGTACTCCCTTCCCTGTTGTCTAGTATACTGGACAAGGTTTTGGATACTCTCTTCCCTGTTGGCTAGTATACTGGACAAGGTTTTGGGTACTCCCTTCCCTGTTGTCTAGTATACAGGGCAATGTTTTGGGTACTCCCTTCCCTGTTGTCCAGTATACTGGACAAGGTTTTAGGTACTCTCTTTCCTGTTGTCTAGTATACTTGACAAGGTTTTGGGTTTTCCCTTCCCTGTTGTCTAGTATACAGGTTTTAGGTACTCCCTTACCTGTTTTCTAGTATTCAAGGCTTAAGTTCTTTTCGCCATCATTGATCAATATAAGAAAATAACACAACATGATTTTAGCTCATCTGGTATTGGGCCTGTAGCATGCTGGGATGCAGAGGTACCAAGTTTGTTTAAATGAATGACCTTGACCCACTTCCAAGGTCACAGGGGTCAAATGTCGTAAAATCTTCAAACAACTTCTTCTCAATAACCAAAAGGTCAAGGGTACTGAAATTGGGCCTGTAGCATGCTGGGATGACCAACTTTCAACCTAATGTCCTTGTTTTACATTCGAGGTCACAGGCGTCATATGTTTAAATCTTTTAGAAGGTTCTTATGAATCAAACACTGGTATTCTGCCTGTAGCTTAAATTTAGTCCACTATTAAGATTACAAGTGTGAGATTAATACCAGGTGAGCGATGCAGGCCCATTGTGCCTCTTGTTTTACTTCAAATTATTTCGTTGGATAAACGAGAGTACATCTGTACTTTATAACCTTGAGACGAATTGTAATGGCATGGCATAATTGTTTGTATTTATAAAGTTTAAATTTTTGCAATGAAATTAAAGGGTTTCCCCTTGAAATATTGATGTTGCCTTGCTGTTGGCTAACAGTCACTCCTTTTATCTATTTGTGCCATATAAAATATAATGAAACATTTTTATCAAACTAAGTTAACCCTTTCACCACTGTAGACCATAATGGACTCATCCAGATCAATGCATGGTAGAGTCTACTAAAGTTAACTAGGGGTGAAAGGGTTAATAAAACTTCCAACAAGTCCGCAACCTATACATAGAGAACAAAAGGAAGGAAATCACACCTGTGACATGAGTTACTGGAAAGATTTTGTTTGTAGCAGTAAAGGAGGTGCACATACGTTCTTACAGTAATTTAAGAAAGGAACATGGTATTTTTTCATATATCGTTTATTACGTTCACAATCAGATCAAATCGATACAATATATGTTTTTGGTATAAACATTGTGAATCCCAGATTATATATAAAATTATATATAAGCATACACATGTACATAAATCCCATCTTAAAAATGAAAATGTATGAATCACTGAATTAGTTTATTGTGTGATTTTGTGATTTTGTTATAATTGCAAATCCAAGGCTCTGTTCTCTTAGTATACGCCTTGTAGTGTAATAAGAACACTTGATATTTTGTACCCGTTTAGAGATATATAATTATTATTATACTCTGTTCTGTAAGTGTACGCCCTGAAGTGAAATACGAACACTTAGTATGTTGTTCTCGGTCAGAGATATATATTAAGAAGTGATGGAAGTTTCGTTATGTCAATATTGAGAGCAACTTGATTTCGTATCGTTCAGGTTTTAGAAACACGTGTTTATGGTATATAATCCTATTTATGATTTAGTATATTTTCTGATGAACTACTGTGATGTAATTGTTTTGATTAGTAAAAGAAAATGCAACGATGATATTGATATAAACGCTTTGTTTTGCTTTTATTATCTCGCCTGTTAAAAAAAGAATAAGAAAATATGGTGACTTTGTTTGTGAATTAATCTAGGTTGGCGTAAAAATAACAACAAAGGAAGACGTGTGTTGCAACAAAACCGTAATTTGAACTCAAAGTCGATAAAACTAGAGCAAAGTATTGACATAGAGACACTTAAAATAACAAAGAGAATAAGACCAGGGCCCGTATTTCATGCTCAAGCATGGATTTTGTGCTCAAGTCTAATTTCTTGTTCCAGTTATAAGTTATTTAAAAAAATCTTTTTTTTGTTATAGTTTTGGGGGGAAAATTGAAGAAACTTGAAGCCGAATACTGTTTTCAATATTTAAATTATACTTTTTGAGTGTTGACATGATTTAGGTGGGTTACAAGATAGCTGGCTTGAGCACAGAATCCATGTTGAGCATGACAACGGTTTCATGAATGCGGGCCCTGGTGTTTCGGAAGGGTAAGCGTCTTCTGCTTCATCGAAGACACCCGCCATGTAAAAAGTAATGGCACGTCCTCACATTGAGAACTCGGGTTGTGAAAAAAACCCAAACAAACTCAGTAATGAGCATAATATACAATCTTGATCTTCATACCACACAGAGAAATAGCATATTTCTCTGCGAGATGCTGCTGACGACCATCCCACTTGTCCATAGACAAGCTTTAAAGTCAGTGGTCGTAGAATGAAATGCCGCCATCCTCTTTAAAATAATTTGAAGTAGCCATGCTTATCTGTATATTTGACGTTTATCCTCGGGTCGAAGTGAAGCGTGTGTTCCATTTCAGTTTTGTTTGCGATACAAAGAGATCGTACATCGTCGCTCACTAGTACATGTTATTCATCCTTACAACACTTTACTGGGATAGACCTGAACGAATGATAATCGTATTTGGATGATATGAAAAAAACCATGAAAAGCATAAATGACTTGTTTTTAATCCAGGATAAAAGAACCCAATTTGCTGAAAATTTGGTCCATAGTGTTTAGCATCATGTTAGTTAATATTATATAATTGGCGTTCACCCAGACGGCTAGGGTTCAATTCCCCAATCGGACATGAAAAGGTATCAGGTCAAGTGTCCGGCCACGTGGGTGTTTTGGGTTGTCTGGTTTCTTATAATTAGTATATTCAGAAAACCATCGCCCTTTCATTCGAGCCAACAAAAGGGATTAATATCAGTTGATAAAAAGACTTGTTTATTAACTGTCGTGAAATAAATAACGTTTGTATCTTTTATTGACAACTTTGTTCATGCAGGGACGTGCCTCCATAAAATGTATACGTGAATGCTAGAGGCGGTAGTTATAAATTATAGATTGGTGTATTTGCCTCTTTGCGATAGCGCGGATCTGCTGCCAACTTTAGAGTGCCACCTCGCTGAAATACCATGACGAATGCGTGTGCTGGATAGGGAGGGTTGATAAGTATAAATGTTACAAAGAAGATATCCAATGCATGAAGGAAATTCTCGAGCGTAATCTGCAAGCTTTAAAATGCAGAAGATATCTTAGAACTAATCATTTATAGTCAATTTCAACGAGTTAGCTAGTCGGTTTATCACATAACCAATGTATTGTAGAAAACGCTAGTTGGTATATGTAACGAACCAAAGACATGACCCCTTACTGCATGTTTAAGCACTAATGACCTATTCAAACTAATGTACATTTGTATGTTATAAGGAAATTCTCGAGCGTAATCTGCAAGCTTTAAAATGCAGAAGATATCTTAGAACTAATCATTTATAGTCAATTTCAACGAGTTAGCTAGTCGGTTTATCACATAACCAATGTATTGTAGAGAACGCTAGTTGGTATATGTAACGAACCAAAGACATGACGCCTTACTGCATGTTTAAGCACTAATTATGACCTATTCAAACTAATGTACATTTGTATGTTATAAGGAAATTCTCGAGCGTAATCTGCAAGCTTTAAAATGCAGAAGATATCTTAGAACTAATCATTTATAGTCAATTTCATCGAGTTAGATAGTCGGTTTATCACATAACCAATGTATTGTAGAAAACGCTAGTTTGTATATGTAACGAACCAAAGACATGACGCCTTACTGCATGGTTAAGTAATTATGACCTGTTCAATTAAAAGTAATGTATATTTGTATGCTATAAGAAGTTTCATAGGCACCGTTGTGCTTCTGATATACAGTGTACTAATGTATTTCTACCTATATTTCAAAACTCGTTAACCAAAGATTTTCCTTTTTTTTAAACTTAAGTTCCTCATTTGTGTCTTAAATTTAGGAAATGGCTCTATCTTGCAAATGTTCATTTTATTTGACTTCCTACATTGACCTACCTAAATTAAGAAATCAAGGGTTTCTCGCACTTGTCCCTTTGTTTAAACAGTAAGTTGGACAATTTAGAGTTCCATCGATTTGGCCCCTATCATCACCGATAAATCCTAGAAGGACGTAACATATGTATGATGCGGTGAAATTCATTTTTGACATATTTAATCTATTACCAAGGTTTAAACATGCAATCACCTGTGTATGTGTGTGTTACGTTCACCTTACTAAATGTTTAAATAAATGTTTTTTAATAGGAGACAAACACGAACATTTCGCAGCCTCCCAAAACGCATACGCATACACTACACGCATGCATCTTGCACACAGGGGAGGTCGTCCTTAAAACGACCATAGCTGTTGCTAGGATGTAAAACGATACTAAACCAAACCAAACCAAAACTTCTAGTGCTGCACAATTACAAATTATTTAAACTTGTAATTACCACCCCAACCCCTCAACCCTCCGTATATGATGACACTTATATGCACGTGTTTGCAGGTGAGTGATTTAAACAAAGTTTCCTTTTTAGGTATCTTATCTCTAATTGATAACTGGTTACGTAATCGTCTGTCTCTGTTCGTGTCATAACATGAGATATATCGGTATCCCGAGATTCAATTAAGAAAACCTGAGCTGAACATGCGATGCCAGAATGTCTGTATGCGTGTGGTATTCATGATATATTGATATTCTGTCAAAGTGATCCCTCCCTTAAACACAAGGCTCCTAAGGGAAGTCTTATTGTACTAAAATAATGAATACTGTTTTTATGAAATTGTCAATACATTAGACGTTTATTACGGATTTGTTGATTTGATGCAAATCTTTTTGAAGTATCGTTCAGCCATGTATCGGTTTTCTATGTTAATGGGTATCGACTAATTAATCAAGGAGTGAAACAAAGCAAAATATATTGATTATAGAGCGTCACATGACTGTCCAGTATCAGGAACACAGAATATGTCAGTTATTCTAGTGTATTATATGATTGTCCAGTATCAGGAACACAGGAAATGTCAGTTATTCTAGAATTTTATATATTTGTTCAGCATCAGGAACACCAGATATGTTTGTTTATTTTAGTGTATTATATGATTGTCACGTATCAGGAACACGAGATATGTCTGTTTGTTTTGGTGTTTTATATGATTGTCTGTCTATATATTTTAGTGTATTATATGATTGTCTAGAATTAGGGACACCAGATATGTCTATTTATTTTAGTGTATTATATGATTGTCTAGGATTAGGAACACAATATATGTCTATTTATTTTAGTGTATTATATGGTTAACTAGTATCAAGACTTCGAGGTCTAACTAAACTAGCATAGTATTGTCGTTCCGCGCAGTGAACAATCGTTCCAGATTTTTAGCTCACCTGGCCCAAAGGGCCAAGTGAGCTAATGTCATGGTGAGGCGTCCGTCGTCCGTCGTCCGTCCGTCGTCTGTCGTCCGGCGTCCGGCGTCAATATTTTACTTTAAAAAACTTCTTCTGATGTTTGGTCAGAAGCAAACTGGGATGAAGGGCAATCAAGTTTATTAAAATAAATGACCTTCACTAATATGCAAGGTCACAGGGGTCAAATATGAAACTTTTAAACAACTTCTTCTGAATAACCAAAAGGTGCAGGATGATGATATTTGACCCATCACATGATGGGATAAAGGGCTACCAAGTTTGTTCAAATGAATGGCCTTGAATTATATTCAAGGTCACAGGGTTCAATTGTCTTAACAGTTTTTTAAACAACTTCATCTGAATAACCAAAATGACCAATATGGTGATATTTGGCCAGAGGCATGTTTGGATGAATGACCTTTACCGGTTTTCAAGGTCACAGGGGTCAAATATGTTAAAAACTTCAAACAACTTCTTCTGAATAATTGAAATGCCTAGTTAGATGATATTTAGTCAGTAGCATACTGGGATGAAGGGCTACTTACTTTGTTTAGATGAATGACCTTAACTTATATTGAAAGTCACAGGGGTCAAATATGTTTGAAAATATGTATGAAACCTTTAAACAATTTCTTCTGAAAAACCAAAAGCGAAGGATGATGATATTTGGCCCATAACATGATGGGATGAAGGGCTACTAAGTTTGTCCAAATGATTGACCTTGACATTTATTCAAGGTCACATAGATCAAACATGTTCAAAATCTTTAAAAGACTTCTTCTGAATAACCAAAAACCTTGAGATGATGATATTTGGCTAGCAGCATGCTAACATGATGCAATACCAAATTTGTTCAAATGAATAACCCTGAATTATATTCAAGGTCACAGGGGTCAAATAGGTTTGAAACTTTTAAACAACTTCTTCTGAATAACCAAAACGTGCAGGGTGTTAATATTTAGCAAATAGCATGCTTGGATAAAGGGTTTTCAAGCATTCTAATTTGAATAACCTTGACCCACTTTCAAGGTCACATTTGGTAAAGTATGTGTAAACATTTAAATGACCTTATCTTAATAAACAAAAGGATAGGGTGGTGATATTTTGCAAGTTGCATCGTGAGATGAAGGGCTGTAAAATTTGTTCAACATAATGACCTTATTGGACTTTTAAGATCACAGGGATGAAATGTTTTTTTAAATCTTTTAACAGGTTCTTTTGAAAGACTTATAGTCATAAATACTGATATTTTGCCTGTAGCTTTATTTTAGATCACTTTTAAGGTTACCAGTGTGAGATTTAGCCAGGTGAGCGATGCAGGCCCATTGGGTCTCTTGGTTTTTAAAATAATGAAAATGTTTAACGAACACTCATCAATTTTTTTTCTTACTTTTGTGTATACGATGTAACCTGTTGGTATATATGGTAATCAGTTGTTAAAAAGAACAAAAGGGGAAAAAATCGGGTAATCCGACCACGTTTACCTGTCCTGTTGACAACCATATTGATTACAGGTGAGTCATTTATCAGGTAAGAAGAAAAATGGATCTGCATGTATGATACAGGTGTGCGTAATTTAATAAAAAGCAGCAAAATATTGCGGAGTGTTTCATGAGCGAAACAATTATAAGAACTTAACAACTGTGATCGATGAGCATATCTTATCTGTTAGTTTTGCAACAAATACAAATGTACTTATGTCAATATGTAGCATCTTTCTGGTATACTGCGCGTAACCCATATAACATGTAATCCAGGGACCATCTTTAGTAAACCTTCTTATGGTACCAAACAAATCATTAACACAATACTTGAAAGAAGTAGTTTCCATTTGTTTGTTTTTTTCATTTTATGGGCGTTCTTGTGTATACAATCACTATATTGTAGAAAAGAGTCGTTTATCATTCATGAACAAAAAGTATACATTGGCTTAAGATATTTTATTCTCAAATCCTAATTACAAACGAAGTCTACCTTTTATATTAAAGATAATTGTCCAGCTCATCGTTTCTGAAAATATTGAAATTATAATTCCCACTCAACATTCATTTATAGATCTAGAGTTGAAGTTAGCTGTAACATATCTCTTTATCTCCAGTAATAGAGACGAAGAATACGAAGTTATAAAGAAGATATATAGATACTGATTTACGTATACAAAAGTCTGAACAATGCATAGAGGATTTCATGAGTGTCCATGTCATGTTGAATTTATTACACGAATTCAATAATGTGATATGACACGCGCCTTTAAGGCAAGAGTTTAATAACATATATAACACATGGACACGAATGTAAGATTCTATTTATCCCATAGCTTGCATAACTTGAACAAAACAAGTCATGTACAATCAGCTGACTCTATAAAGGCCAAAACCAAAGTACTCTGATCACAGCACTGCCGTTCCGCGCACTACAATTTTTTTCCAGATTAAAAAAAACCCTGAACAGTTTTTAATGCAACGGAAAAAATAAAGACCTAATAAACATTTTCAATTCATAGAAATAAATAGTCAACAGTAGGAAATGAAAGTAACACATGTAGTGGCGTAGTTTTGACAAATCGCAGTAACTTTCGGTTTTATTACACGCGTGTATTACCATATTTATGACTTGGACGTATGACATAGTAAAATGGTCAGTTGTGTGATAATAGACTCTTTCATGCCAAAGGGTGTAGGATAGGGAAATTTCACCCAAGGGGTTTTCAAATTTGGTAAAACCCGAGGCTATGCGAGGTGGAATTTCCCTATGCTACTCCCCTCGGCAGTAAAGAGTATTTTTCTCTCGTTCCAACTACCAGAAAAGCTCAGAAACCCTGAAAATGCGTTTGGACTAGCTACCATTTTGAAAATACCAATTTTCCCCCTTAGCTTTGTTCACGAAAACGAATCTGTCAGCGAGATTTTCTTACACCCATTCCTTGCCATGGACAGCTCTATCTTGCACGCACGGAAATGAGAGAAGCTACTTTATTGCCATTTATAGCCGTTCATTAGCTCTATCAAAGGTCTAGTGCTCGAAAAAATGTGAAGAAATACATCAAATTGGTAAGGTACATTAACAACCTTTATAACGTTACACTTTTGAAACGTTTGGCTAAAAAAGGAGCAATGAATGTGTTTCGTATCAAGCGTACCAGAAACAAATTGCAAGTTACCAATTGTCCACCTTGTCCGCCGGCAGAGTTAACCTCAATCGGCAGACCTCTAATGACTCTGCTGCAGTGTTCGATGAACGAATCTACCGTGGAGTTTCGGGTGGCGTCCACTACCTTGTCGCCCTACAGTTCCTTGCCTTGTCAACTAGCAAAATAAACCACTTGCAGAGTTCAACAACAGAGTCCACCCTTTGTCGTCAGGAGCATTCCTTGTCTTGTCAACTAGGAGAGTTATCAACCATGTCTACCACCTTGTAAGCTTGATTTACACTCCATTTTATATATTTCGCATGTATTACTTATATGACAGGATTTTAACATAAAACATAGTTGGAACTTAACAAAGTATTTCATAATTTTTATTCGATATAGCATGCAAACATGTATTATAGATAATATCTAAAACAGATTCATATTGTACAAAAATATATAGATTTATATAGTCAGTATTATTGCAGATAGATTCTGAGGTGTCACATATGTAAAAAGAAATTAAAATGACATTAGTAATATCAACAATGCAGACACAGAACTGTATAGTAATAAATAACGGGAAATAACACATTTAAATACAAACAACAATACACAAACACACATCTCTAATAATAAAATTCAAAATATGCATGTGATCGTATTACCTGATTTCTTGCATATGTTATTTTTGAAAAATATATCTTCGAACTTCAGTTGTACCCTTCATACCTTCCATTTACTCTTCAACAAAGAATCATCTTTTGAACTGAGGCATTTGTCAACACGGATTAAACTCATAAACCCAGGATTTTGTCATCACAGAATCAGCTCTTTAACCTTGGATTTTGTTATCACAGAATCAAATCTGGAACCGAGGATTTTGTCATCACGGATTGAGCTCATAAACCCAGGATTATGTCATCACAGAGTCAACTCTAGAACTGAGGATCTTTTCATCCCAGAAACAACTCTTCAACCCATGAATTTGTCATCAAAGAACCCAAATCCCTGAACACGTCTTACTGGTCGTGAAGGAATTGACGGTAGAGCTGTGATCTCAGAGTAAAGCTTTGATTAAATATATAAGTGATTCACACGGCAGCGTAATTGTTAAATTGACGGACTTTGATCTCGAATGATAATATTTCAAGGTTTGGAACTAAGCTATCACCATTGAATGATAATTGTCGCCGCAATTAAAATTTCGCCTTTTTCGCCCTCCGCAATGAGGGTAAAATTATCATGACAACGAATACGAATATACCCTTTCTAGTAATTACATGTGCAGGGCAAAAATAACGATGGGCGAACATGACGTTTACTGTTGAAAGGCTAATATTTGACAGTTTGAAAGTTTCCCGGTATACAGTAGACAAACGTCAGCCTTCGATTTTATCATGGTGCATTCCAAGGGTACAGGGTAAGTATGCATACTAAGCCAATCCGTATTTTTTAGCCTCGTTTTGACTAATTCCGAAAATTGTTGAAACCGCCTCATTTTCATCACAATGCGCTCGGCCATTCTTTCAGTAACAGCCACACGAATGGCCGCATGCTCATAGCTCCCACCCTCCCGGTAGTATTACTGTGGTGTGATGTGCTAGCTTGTTTGCTTTAACAATTGTTCAGAGCGCAACCCTTGAATATCGAAGAAGGAGATATATAAACTATTTCCAAGTGTAGTTTTTAATATAAGAGATGTTATAGTCTCTCTCTGAAATACCAGTGATCTCACAACTTGACTGATGATAGCATTGTAGTGGAATATATTTGACCTGTTCTGTCAATTAAACATAAATTTTAATTTTATGAAGATAATACCCGCTTGTCCTCCTGTGTTGCCGGTAAACCTCAAGGTACATTCACATTTGAGTAAGTGTAGAAATAGGTACGAAGAATCCCATTGTTATGGTAAAGCACACCACCAATCGACACCAGGGCTCGTATTCATGCTACTGTTCTCTTGCGCAATTCAATATTCTGTACTTCAGCCCTTTTTCACATGCCAGTGATACATTTATCAATTGATTATATTCTTTTCAATGATATGTAAGATATTTGGAAAGGCTTTAAGCCGAACAAGTTTTCATTGCTTACACTTGACTTTTTGACTGTATGACAAGATTTAAGCGAGTTACAAGAGAGTGGGTGTGAGCACAAAAATCATGCTTTAGCATGAAAATGGTTTCATAAATACGGACTCTGATTACGTAAATAATAGGAAAAGAAAACATGAAAACTACGAGTAAATAGTTATAGCAATGCTACCTTAGATAAAAATCACCAGCAATCCTTTCCTATTTTTTCTGGATGATCTGAATGGAGGTTACATCCGGTATGTTTCCTATATATAACTTGTCGCTCTATTCGCTAGCCGATGAAAGTGAGAAAAAATTGAATGTGAATCTTTTATTAATACCGGGAATTCCCTGCAATTTTATTATAACACGAGTATTAGCATTACCGCATTACCCCTTTCATCACTTTAGACCATAATGGACTCGTCCCGATAAATGTATATTAAAGTCTACTAATTAATAATAAACTTTGCAATTGTAAACGTACCTTAATGATCTGAAGGGAGGCAGTTTTCGGTATGTTTCCTATATAGAAGTTATCGTTTTATTTTCAAGACGTTGAAATCGGGAAACACGAGTATTAACATTAAACCTTTCACCATTGTAGATCATAATGGACTCGTCCCGATAAATGCATGGTAAAGTCTACTAAAGTTACCTAGGGGTGAAAGGGTTAAAACGCGGAAAAATATCAAATATTGATTTTGACAGATTCACACAATTTTATTTGCCCGTATATAACCTTTAATTTGATTTTGTGATGTGAGTTTTTTTATCAACAGTACAATACCACAAGGGAAATATGACACTGTGAATGAGATACAATGTACAATCGCTTAATAGCGACTCGGTACCGATAGTTGTCCTGAGATTGCGATATTTATCTAATGCAAACATAACCATTGTTATGAGAATGGGTTTTACTGATACGCCATTGCTTGTACGCCATTTGCAGTAAAACAATGTTTGGTGAGGTGTAACGCCATAATTGTCACACTATAGAACAGTACTGAGTGTACGAGATGCCGTCCTAAACACGGAAATCATCAGATTATTTAAGGTGTTGGACAGTTCCATATTTACATGAATTATTTTTTTCAGTGTTTTGCATTTTTAGAGGTTTTAGTGTTTGCACAGTTGTTTAATGCTTTGAACTGACATTTCATGATTTGCATTATCGTGAAATACCGTCCACTGCTATACCAAATCTTAACTCTGATTTCATGTCGTTTTTTTTTTGTTTTAGCTGTTATTTCATTTTTTTCGCAGTTGTTTATTTTTTTCTATATCATTCTTCAATACTATGCACTGCTGTATCTTGTGTTTCTCTTATGAGGTTAGGTTTGTAGTAAAGTCCTTCTACAAGGTATGCAGTGCTATAAGAGTCCAGAAGGTATATGAATCTTTTTGTTGTTTCGACCGCCATCCTTTTTGCCGATTCCAAAAACACATGTGTCTGTCATCGTCCGCTGTAGCTGTTTGTTCTTAGGGGGAGTCTTGATTTGTGGAAATGTAATTTGATTTTCTGACAAACACTTTTTAACTTGTTTATTAACTTGTTTTCTCGGAGACTTGTAAGGACCGAATATAGAATCATCTTCCTCTTCTTCGCTGGAGTACCCCTCAGAACTACTGGGATAAACGGGAGTACTTTCACCGGAAGCTACTAGACATCCAGACATATCACGCAGGTCCGGAAGTGAAAGTGAATTCCGGCGCTCTTTAAGTCTTGACACTAATGGACTCTGGTGATAATCCGTACAATTTTCTGAGCTGTCTGTCCTGCGAATGATAGGAAGATTGACTTCCCGTCCACACTTAATTGCGTCAGAACTCCTGAAATTCCTGCGCTTTAGTTTAGGTGTACTGAGAGATAGGGAATGACGTGTTTCGTCATCGATATAAATAGATTTAGGCGAGGTTCGTTCAAATGACCTATTCAAAGCATCGGGAGGTGTTTGCCCTTGTTTCCTTAATCGCTCCAGCCGTGGAGAATATGGCGGCGGTAAATGAGGACTCCTCGTTTTCTTAGCTTGACGCTCATTATTCTGAGGGAAATTTTTCTGATACGAAGTCAACAACTTGTACAATCGTGGTTCTCCCTTATCCTTCGTGTACGTCAGGGGAGACAATCCTGAGAAAAGAAAAGGAAAGATTAATTATTAATTCTTACTCAGTTTAGAGATTATAATAATACAGCACGTTATAGAACTATCGAATAATATGCAACACAGAAACTGCTGTATACGAAGGTTTAGATACTACAATGATGCAGCACTGTAAAGGCTCATACGTGTTCTGAAAATACAAAGATTATACGTCAAATATGTATATTCTGTCTTTGCGTATTGCAGAGTTATCTTCTCTTGGGAGCAGGTATTGATTGTTACGTCATTGGTTTGTGTGAGAAAATTACGTCGTTTTCTCAAAAATTGATGACGTTACTCTCACAAACAAGTGACGTAACAATCAATACCTCCTCCCAAGAGAAGATAACTCTGCAATATGCAAAGACGGAATAGCGAACATAAAATGTCTAATATAGGCCTATACATGTATACACAGAGAGTAGATATGTAGCTAGCATTAGTGGCGAAATTGCTTATAGTACAAATGTTATGAATATATATTGTGAAATTGCTTTTAGTACAAATGTTATGAATATATATTGTGAAATTTTTTATGGTTCAAATGTTACGAATATATATATTGTGGAATTTTTTATGGTTCAAATGTTATGAATATATATTGTGAAATTGTTTATGGTTCAAATGTTATAAATATATATTGTGAAATTGTTTACAGTACAAATGTTATGAATATATATTGTGAAATTGTTTATGGTTCAAATGTTATGAATATATATTGTGAATTGTTTTTGGTTCAAATGTTATAAATATATAATGTGAAATTCTTTATAGTACAAATGTTATGAATATATATTGTGAAATTGCTTATAGTACAAATGTTATAAATATTTATTGTGAAATTGTTTATGGTTCAAATGTTATGAATATATATTGTGAAATTGTTTATGGTTCAAATGTTATGAATATATATTGTGAAATTGTTTATGGTTCAAATGTTATGAATATATATTGTAAAACTGTTTATGGTTCAAATGTTACGAATATATATTGTGGAATTGTTTATGGTTTGAAATTGTTTATGGTTCAAATGTTATGAATATATATTGTGAAATTGTTTATGGTTCAAATGTTATAAATATATATTGTGAAATTGTTTATAGTACAAATGTTATAAATATATATTGTGAAATCTTTTATAATGAAAACGTTTATAATACAAATGTTTATAGTACAAATATTTTTAATAAACTTGAATCATGCACGGCTAATATGTATACAATGAAAACATTTATAGCGACATTGTATGTAAATCGAAACGCATACATGTATAGTAAAACTGTATACAGTTAGCATGTCTTAAGGTGAAATGCAATAAGTTGAAAATTTAGCAATGGATACGTATACAACGAAAATGTATACAGTGATTTTGTTTATATTGAAATTGTTTACATCAAACTCGAGTTTAGCCCTTTCACCCCTATGTTACTTAAGTAGATTCTACCATGCATTGATATGGATGAGTCCATTATGGTCCACAGTGTTAAAGGGTTAGTACGAACTTATTTTAGAAGCTGTAGCTAGTATGATATAAACACTTATTTATAGCAAACACAGTGCACCATTGTCTCCTGGCTTCATTCCCATAAGGTGATAGCAAAGTTGGTTTGGTTTAGTATTGTTTAACGTCCTAACAACCGCTATGGGCCCACTTGTATAAAACATCTCAAAGTTAAGGAAAATCTCAAGCAATGTATTGTCTATGGGTAATCTTAGACTTGAGGAAATCTCAAGAGTTGAGATGTTTTATACAAGTGGGCCATGGTCATTTAAGGACGGCCTCCCCTGTGTGCAAGATGCATGCGTGTAGTGTATATGTGTGCGTTTTGGGAGGCTGCGAAATGTTTGTGTTTGTCTCTTTGTGATAGCGCGGAACTTATGCCGACTTTATAGTGTTACCTCACTGAAACATACTGCCGAAGACACTCAGCAGGACAATCCACCCGGTCACATTGAACTGGCAACGGGCGAACCAGTCGTCCCACTCCTAAATAGCTGAGCGTTAAGCAGGCGTAGAAACTACCATTTGTATTGGTGTTGGTGATAGGTGTACTCTAACTTGCCACGACTGAGATACCCGCATACTGTCTATTCATAGCACTTTGAATAACTCACTGTCATAATGGGATTGGTTTTGTTTATTGATAAGTCCATCCTTTTTTTACTAATTTTGTCTGCATACGTAGAAATTATCATTTGGTTTCTGTATGTTTAGCATAAAGAGTTTCTTTCCGTATTTCGATGCTAGGACTTTGCCACCGGTTGTCGTCTTTTTTCTTCTTCTAAACAATCCATTTTCTAATTTTGTTTTTATATTTCTGACTTGACATTTTCTTTCGACCTTTTTCAAATTTCAATATTCAAGTAGTTTCTTTAATTCTTGAAATAGCAAATACCACCACAATGAAAACACAAAATGTGTACTAATAAAAATGACAAATATAGTTAAAAACACTCGACAGTCATTCCTATGGTGGACTTCACTATACAGTATGTTAACTCATTCACCCCTAAAATTTCATAATGATCTATTCAAACCTTTGAAATGGAAGAGTTCAAATGTGTTTTCAGGGGTGAATAAGTTAACACGGAATTAAATCTGGATTTAAGACCATAATTCTCTAATCCCTGATCGGTATTTTATACTGAGGGTCTCCCAATACATACGTATGTGGGACAATCCCGGCTGTGTGACGTATTATTCAATTAGTTCTAATAACTCTAGACAGTCTCTGACCTACATCCGGTCTTAGGAAAAGGAAAGGTTGGGCTTTGTCACGTGACATGTAAATGCCAAACACACACACGATTTTATTTTGCAATTATGCCAAATCTTATTGAAATACATCATAATACCGAGTTCAAGTGTTCAGGGTCTTTAAACCAGGGGTATAGAAGTTCATTTACGAAATTCGCTTCATTCATTTGGCATTTAGGTGATATAAATGTCAAATGGATTAATTGATTGAAACGTCTAAACGATCCATCAACGGAAAAAGAACAAACGAAGATTAAGTTCAACGCCTGTGGTTGACAAAGGGGGAAATGATGAAGGACGGCGAACAAGACATGGTTGATATACGTCTGATCACTTCCAAATGAGATTTCTGAGAAATATCTAAAAATTTCAAATATTGTTTTTTTGTGCTTGGTATATAAATGATGATAATTATAAAACCGTATACGCACAATTTTAGTTTGGGATTTCATTTGTTTTGACAAATTTCTTTGTGTTATGTGGTCATTTATTTAAGCATACTTTGAACAACTCTTAGATACCCTGGAACTACGATTCAAAAGCTGAAAAGGGCATTTCGGTATAATTTCATTCACTAATATTTTAAGAATTATAAACATTAGACAGATATAAGCATGTCATGGCATTCAAAATGATCCCTCCCTCAGATAACATTATAAATAATCATATTTTTGCATATAGTTTAAAAAAAATACATTGATACAGTAAGGACTAATATAATAGATTACATTTGCAATATCGGTAAAAAGTGCGATTAAAACTTACTGCGATGAAGAGATTTTCGAAACACTTTCTATCTTCACATGTGATGATATTGGGGTCAGTATCGATTTTATATTGACCAATCAAAATGATATTTTCTATTTGCTGCCGTGGACTTTCTGTTCAGCTGCAGATGAAGCGACGATAGAATAAGGGATTACTTTTGTATATCTTTGGTACGTACACGAAGTTATTAACATAGGCCTGCATACACAATTGATAATATATTTTTGTTAGCAAATCCTGCCTAAAAAAATAGCAGAAAGCTGTAGAATTGCATTGAGTAGCGCATTCAAAAAGGCGTGACGTCATTATAACCTGGCGTCAAACATTATGCTATTCACTCCTGAAAAAATAATAGCATTCTGTAAAACTCCTGAAATAGATATGGTATCCACTGGAAACATCCTCTATATACGTTGTATTGGTACAATATCACAGCATTATAGTACGGTGATATTAATTTATGGAGATTGCGAAATATACAGAAATGACGTAGGAATATTTATTATTGCTATTATTATTATAATAAGTGACACTACACTTAAATAATTGACAACTAATTATAAGGTAGGAACACCTGTCACATGCTCTCCCCACCATTAATTGTTTTCCAACCAATATTTCAATATTTGTCATTCACGTTCCTCGGTGTTATATATCACTTAATAGGCCGAGATAAAGCCCATTCATTCTATATAAGACGATATCCTATTTGTATTGAGCATTTTGCTGTCAGATTAATAAGGGTCTCAAACAATGTCCATGTCCATTTTAGCAGAAGGTAAGTATTTACTCGTTCACACCTACATATTTAAACTGGACTTGCCCAGTCTTTGATTTGGTAAAGGTTCAAACGTGACTTTAGGGGTGAATGGGTTAAATCCATCTACCCTTATTGTTTTATATGATTTGACAGATATAATTTCATAGGAATTATTTCGTTTCAGACTACAACCTATTTCTGTGAAGTCTAAAATATCCCAGAGGAAACAGAACTAGTTTTTTATTATGAAAAGTTCTTTTTTACACAATCAATTAAGAGTTTCTATGTGACGTTTCGATGACTAGAACGGTATGTACACTGTCACCTTCATCAGACAAATGGCAATGAAGGTCATTGAAGAAGCAAAGAACTGCCTGAAACAATTTAAACATCACATGACTATGATCTGTCACTTAATAGTCAGTGGTAACTTCTCTACGTTAGTATATCGCTCTATAAAATGACATCAACAGCACACATCATGTCACCCTTCTCTACTCACCATTGGTATCATATACATCCAATAATGCCAAACCGCCCGGATGGTCAAGAATCCTCTTAACGATCGGTAAACTTCCGGTTTTCACAGCGTACATAAGGGCAGAATTTCCGTCAAAGTCAAATATATCGATACGACTATCCGGGTCACTGACTAGACAGTCCACTACGTCACCTTTACCGGAAATACATGCATGCATTATTGCAGTCCTTCCCAGGGAATCTTGCATATTGACGTCAGGTTCTCGTTCCAGAACCTCGTTTATAATATCAACGATATCACGATCAGGAATTTCTAGATAGCATACTTTCATGAGGATCGTTAACAGGTCATGACTGATGTCTCGTGAATTCACGTCCACATTCTCGTTAACAACTAAACTTAAAATTTTCTCTGTGTTGTTTTGTTGAATGGCTTTCTCCAGATTTCTGTGAAGTACTTCCGGTTTGGTTTTCTTTGACATGGTCACTTAGTTGTGGACTGGTTGCAAGAATTCACATCTGCGAAAAAATAAATAGAGAATAATTAATAATGTGACCATAAAAAATATCCGACATACAAATTCAGTGTTTGTGATATTCAGCATAAAAACATTGGGTTTTCTGTTTGTCTCGTTTCCCACAACGGCAGGAGATTTTCAGTGATCTGTCAATAAAACGTACATGTATCGGGACAATGATTGGATAACAAAACGACGTGTTAGCTTTCTATATTTTGAATCACAATCAGCAATATATTCGTGGCATATTTAGTGAATAGATAACGTGTACAATGCTAATCAAAAAATAGTTTATTTCACCAATATAATTAATTTTGAAGAAAAACCCATCAAGTTGCCTCTGTCGATTGATGAATTCAACATGTGATCATTACTACATAAAATTAAAATTTTAAGAAATGCAATAGGAAATTATTAATACATTTTAAGAAAACTAATAGATATCAACTTCTTTCATATAATATCTTATCATTTTCTGAACAAATATGTTCCTTATCTGTGTAAGCACATGCATAGTAATTATATGATATCAAGGAGGGCTTCAGAATCCACACCAAATCCTTCAGAAAGAGTTTCCAAAGAGCCAGCACCATTCTGCCTTACCTTCCCACTTGCACCAATATTGATAAAAAAAACCTAATTTTTATTTTTAACGAAACCCAATTTTTAATTAATAACGTGGTCATTAGGAATCGGAGAATACATATCATTAAGTTTCAATTTAACATGTGTGTACGATGGCCGACAAGAGGCTGACAAAAAGATATGAATTTTCATATCTTTTTGTACCATGGTACACTTTTATATGGTACACAAAGATATTAAAATTCAAATATTTGTGTACCATGTAAATGTGTACCATGGTACACAAAGATATGAAAATTCATGTCTTTTTGACAGGCTCTTGTCGGCCACCGTATGTTTGAGACAATATAAGAGAACACATTTTACTGTTACGACTCTTCAAGCTGATAATTGTGAGTTTAGAAAAATGTCAATGATTTTCATATATCATACAGGCGATAGATTTGATACAGATATGTGTATATACTCTTTGTTTTCGAGGACAATGATCGCTACGTTGATATTGAGAATTAAGCAAACAATATTTTTGATAAAAATGATCGACTGAAAGAACACTGTTTTAAAAGCACAATGGTGCTACCGGACCCCCGCAGTGGTAGACGCTGACGCTACTACATTAACAATGGGACGCCATTGTTTGTTTAGGGTGACTCAATCTCTCCACACTTTCAGACGGGACATCTATTCTATTTGAATTACAAGCTTTATAGTTTAATCTGTACATGTTCATTCACCGTAGCAATCGATTATTCATTGATGTGTCAGCATAGTGGTTATGACATTATTGCAGAGTTATCTTCTCTTGTGAGCAGGTATTGATTGTTACGTCATTGGTTTGTAAGAGTAACGTCATCAACTTTTGAGAAAACAACGTTATTTTCTCACACAAACCAATCACGTAATCAATACCTGCTCATAAGAGAAGATAACTCGCAATACGCAAAGACAGAATACAAGCTTATCAACAATAAATCACTTTGTGGATTTTACTTTTTCGTTGGGTTTCTAATTTCGTTGATTCCTTGGATGTTCTTCATCCTCGAATGTGTGTGTCCACAAAGTAATTACGCCTTTTTCGCATGAAAGTATTGTTCGTACGAGTATTATTCTGCCATCTTCCCTGGGTACTATATGTTGTAATCAACGAATCAATGAAGCAACAAACATTTTTGTTGTTGCTATCTTGTTTTCTTGTTTTTTTGGGGGTGGGTGCACGAAATTTGGCCACACGCAAATATCTGATTTCACAGTAAGTCTCATTTGCTGACGCACTATAAATATACAGAGGATTTAGGACAAGTTTCCATCACAAAGGACTTTAAAGCTCGTTACGTAAAGTGCAGAAAAATGGGAACAGATGTAAGATTATGGATTTAATACCCAACAAAGCACTTCTACATATAACAGAGGTCATTATTTTTTCAATGCCTCCGCTAGGTGTCAAACCACGAACTTCTGGCTTACTAGTCTGACGCTTTAACGAGAGAGTTCAATTCAAGATATTTTCTTATTTCAAATCAAAGGAATTAGACAACAGGCATAGCCTGTATAAGTCTTCTCTCGTGGAGAAATCGTCTTTCCATAAGAGATAAAGAGAAAATTATCCCTGGCCGAGTCGGTAGGCAGCAGCTAGTATTTTACCAGGATGACACATGTGTCTTAAAGTGAACATCCAGATGGAGCCAACACATATGGACTTGCGGTTGGTTGACATTTATGTATTCCATGTTTCTTATTCTATTTGTACAGTAATGGGCAGGATATAGACTAATATAGCCCCACTCCGAAGAGACGTCAATTCACCAGTAACTGGTGGGGGGTTCTCATTGCTGTAGAACCTCCTGGTGAAGCACTCATCAATATACAGTTGATGAGAGCTTTGTGGGTACATGGATCCGTGGATAACCAGCACACACGAAAGTTAGAAATAGAGAAGTATTCTACTCATAACAAACAAAACTTCATGTCTAAGAAGTAATTACTTAGTGGATATACAAATTCGTGGTGAAGAGCACCCACAAAATCAAGGAAATTAAAAACTGAACGAAAATTAATGATTTCAGAGTTAAAACCCACACAAGGATTCAATGGTGATTAGCTGGTATGCTGGCCATGCTGACATACAATATTGATAATATTTAGATCGCAAGTTACTTCGAGTCCAGCCGGGTTGTATTTGTGTGAAAAGGTAGAACAGGACGAAACAAAAGACGTTGTCCAATGTCATCAGTATCCTAATTCAGCTGTTAACGCGGTCGTCTGTAGTTGAAAGTATAAGAAGCAGTGGGTTTAGAATAAATGGGGTCCTTTTGTAGTACGGTCTTATGCTAGAACGAATAGAGTTTTTAGTGTAGGATTTGTTGGTACGATTTTATGTAAGCTTCGATTGATTGTAAAAATACTGTTTGATATTTCTGATATTAACTGCATCTAATCTTTAGTCGGCAAATAAAACTTAAATAAAATATCGAGTTGCCGGAAGACCGTGACTAGCCTTACGAACAGGCTTAACGTGTCGAAATTTGATTCACATCGTCAATAATTTTATAAGGTTTTAAGTTAGTTTTCAAATGTCAGCAGGAACGGTGTCAGTATACTCTTCCTCTAAAACTCGTTATACGGAAAGAGGAAACGAATACAGCTTAGTTCGAAAGTGGTGGACCTCTATCATTGCAGGCCCAAAAATCTCAAGTATTGAGTCAGGGTGCTCAACATAGCCAACCATTTCTAGTCATACAAACTGTATACCAAGCAATCTCTAGTCATACAAACTGTATACCAAGCTATCTCTAGTCATACAAACTGTATACCAAGCAATTTCTAGTCATACAAACTGTATACCAAGCAACCTTTAGTCTTACAAACTGTATATCAAGCAATTTCTAGTCATACAAACTGTATACCAAGCAACCTCTAGTCATACAAACTGTATACCAAGCAATGTCTAGTCATACAAACTGTATACCAAGCAACATCTAGTCATACAAACTGTATACCAAGCAACCTCTAGTCATACAAACTGTATACCAAGCAACCTCTAGTCATACAAACTGTATACCAAGCAATCTCTAGTCATACAAACTATACGAAGCAATCTCTAGTCATACAAACTGTATACCAAGCAATCTCTAGTCATACAAACTGTATACCAAGCAATCTCTAATAAAGTATTACTACAGATCTAGCAGTTTTTTTATCAGGTTTCATAGCATTATAGCCAACAATCTCAAGTCAAGTAATACTACAGTAAAATATAAGGTCAGGTTTTATCACATTGCCAACAATGTATAAACAAGTAATACTACAAACCTAGAAATATTGAGCCAGGTTTCACCACAGCAAAACCAAGTCAAGTAACACAATATCTAGTCACTACATACACTACATACCCAGCAATCTACCATAAAGTAACAGGACACACAATGCAATACCTTAGTATAGTAACAACACATACCTCACAATCTACAGTAAAGTGACTACAGAAATCTCGAAAAAGTAATTGCATCGCTGCATGAACTCTTGTATTCTAAAATAGTGCCAATTGGAATGAAATACTTACAGAAATGTTGATATAGGGACGAAAAATATCCCACTTAGGAGGTGTGTTCCACATCCTTTTGGATATACATGTTATATTTTCAATTACGATATTTTAGTTATTGATTTTGATGGCAGTATAGTCAGCTAGCAATATATGATAATATGCTTCCGGTGTTCAGAGATATACAGTATATGTGATTGTAATTGTATCATTTCTTTGAATACATCTGATATAAATTATATATCCGGAGAGACATACCTATTCAATTGTCTTCTCTGTGCAGATGCCGTAAAGTTGATGAGTGGCTCTCGTTAATTATTCACGTTTCTAATTATCTGATGAAGCTAGCTCAGAATTTCCAATAACCGGTAATAATGAATATTTAAGGAGAGAGTTTCCTGTTTCTAAACTCTAATGAGATTGTTTCGTGCTTATTTATATTGTTTTCAAAATCAAATTCATGATAGATATGAGCATAATCTCAAATAAACGGTATTCAAACAACATCCACACAATAAGATAAGACAGTTGACAATAACACTGCCACACTGCACAGTGGTGTTGTTTGTGTGGTTTTGTTTGTGTATGCACAGAGTTACACGTAGCCCCATGTTGTAGAAATGTAAGCTTTAAAGGGGTTTGCATACACCTTTATATTTCCGATGCATTATGGATATGATTCGGAACACTTAAGCGTGGTTTTGTTTACTTTGTTTTAGTACTTATGTTGAGACTTAAATGGACGAAATGGCCAGATGGTGAATTTGGTGTAGCAAAACGTTAACTTTGTTGCTGAATTTTTAAACTTGTTTTTCAAATGCAAATGAGTGCTTCCCTTAACCTCTTAAGCATTTTCCCAAAGATTACACCCACACACAGATATATGTTTTTAATACACTTCACATGTAACAGGATATATATATATATATATATATATTCCGTCTTTGCGTATTGCAGAGTTATCTTCTCTTGTGAGCAGGTATTGATTGTTACGTCATTGGTTTGTGTGAGAAAATTACGTCGATTTCTCAAAAATTGATGACGTTACTCTCACAAACAAGTGACGTAACAATCAATACCTGCTCCGAAGAGAAGATAACTCTGCAATACGCAAAGACGGAATATACAGTTGTAACTCAGTATCTGATCAGTTCAGAGTTTATCGAGTTTCTACACTCTCAAATAGTTTGTTCCATAATGTTGCTAAGGACAGCGAAAATCGGTTTCTCTTTTCAAATTTTGAATGTTATGGATAGAGTTCTTTTGAATGAGACAGTTTGTTTCATTCAAATATAAGGGAATGTTGTTCCCTCATATTTTGCCACAAATAGACGTTAAAACGACAAGGAAAATTTAAAAGAATGGTTTAATTAGCAAGATCATGCCATCAAAATTAAAATGTGAACCTTTTAGATCCTGTATCCCTATTAACTACGCAAGTCTATCCGTATCATCCTTTTCTTATACAATCTAGCTACCTGTATCCAACTGTAGACAGATAGATTGATAGATAGATGGGCAATCTTAAGTTCCCCACGTCTATGGGATAATAATAATAATAATATACAACATTCATATAGCTCCCTATATAATTTGTAAAATTACTCTAAAGCGCTTTACAACATATGGATAATAGTAATGGTTATAATTGTGAAAACAAACAACAAAGGCTTGCAATCACTTTTATACATTTAAGCAAGCAATGTGCACATAATTGAACAATTAAAAGGGTGGTATTTACATGACGTCTTTGCAAAGATTCTAAAATGCAGACGTGAAGAGGTGAGTTTTGATGTCCCTTTTGAACTTGGCCGGGGTATTTGACTTTCTAATAGCATATGATAAGCTATTCCACAACGTAGCCGAAACCCTCCCAAAGCATCTGTTTTCGTAGATCACAGTTAGAGATTTTGTGACACAGAACGGGATTATAGTATCTTTACATCATATTTCTTAACATGGAACATTTGATAAAATTTAGGTGAAAATATGGCGTCTATATAATATTTTCCTCAATTCTTTGTAACTTAATGCATTACTGAGTACATTTTCGGGATCAATTTTGCAATATACTTCATCATATGGATATGTGATAAGCACATACGTATGATGCCTCTATTGTCGGACACCCGACAGAGCGGTGACTTTCGTCAGTTTCATCGGCATTGAAATAAACCAAATTGATATGCTGCCCCATTGCAACACTAAGGGTCTATATCTGCTCTTTTCTCACTTTTACTTTTTACTTTTAGTGGTTTCCTCCTGGACATCCGTCTTCTTATGACCCTAGCTAATGCAAGGACCTGTAACCCTGAACATTCAAACACAAAAAATGTATATAGCTATCAAGTGATAATTAAGTTGCATAATAACAACAACAACAACAACAACAAAATCACAGAAACATAACAAAACAACAGAAACAACAACAAAACAACAGAAACAACAACAACAACGACGCGAAGACGACGACAACAACAACAACAACAGAAACAACAACAAAAACAAGACAACAGAAACAACAACAAAACAACAGAAACAACAACAACGACGACAACAACAACAACAGAAACAACAACAAAAACAGAAAAAACAAAACAACAGAAACAAAAACAACAGAAACAACAACAGCCACAACAACAGAAACAACAACAACAACAACAACAGTAAAACAACAACAAAACAACAACAACAACAACCAAATAAACCCACAGAAACAACAACAACAACAACAATTGACACGTATTGGTTTCCGTACTTAACGATTTTTAATTATGTACCCCGAAGATGATGATGGGGCTCGTGCAATATGCACAAGAATAATCCTGGAGGGGATCAGGGGGCCATCGGGCCAGGGGGTCAGTGGGCCATTGACCCCTCAAAACTGAAATTGCCCCCTCCATGTTCCAATTTTCTTTTAATTTTACAAGAATGGCCCACTTAATTTTGATATTGACTAAAAACTGCTGAAATGGCCCACTGCTCTCAAATTCCATGATTTTTCCTGATGCACAGAGTCTCGGCTCGTGCATTGCGGTATAACGTGTGAAGACATATCTACACGTGAACTGTATGTAGTAAAGAGTGTTATATTAATGAGACATAAATATTTTACTAAGATTGATTAGGAAAAGTAGTAAAACGAGTTAGGTCAATAGGTAACACGGTACAGAGATGAAAATAGAAACCAAGTATGCATTTCGTCGATGTAACTGGACAAAAAGTTAAACAAGCTTCCATTTCGACGATACACTCACTTACACTCTCTGCACCCCCCAGGGGTTACGCTCACTTACACTCTCTGCACCCCCAGGGGTTACGCTTACTTACACTATCTGCACCCCCCAGGCGCTACGCTCACTTACTCACTTACGCTCTTTGCACCCTCAAGGGGTAACACTTAAGCTCTCTGCATGCTCTATGGGTTTCGCTCACTTAAGCTCTCTGCAGACCCCTGGAGGACCTAGGATGGGTTTGGAGTGGTTCGCCGTATGTCTTTCCTACGCCAGTAGATCGCATGCGAAGAGTACAGAACAATTGCACGAGACATCGGGACATTCGATAAAAACACTGCATTGTAATTGTATACACACTGCAACTTGATTTAATCATTAGTGACATGTAAATTGATTGATGTAAACTTGCTTTGCCTTATTTGATATTTTTTTACTCAAACACAAGGTATTTACATGTACATGTAGAGATATGCTGGTGTATGATGTAATTTTAAACACAATGCAAATCCTTACGTTAAACATTCACGCAAAAAGCATTAAGCAAGTATGTACGAAACAGCTACATATACATGTGGTTTGAGTTCAAAGTAAGTATGTCATAATCATCAAATGGAATCTATTTTTTCCGAAAGCCAACAAACTGTTCAAGTTATTAATTATGACAATCACCTGTAAAATTCACTAATTAATTTCTATATCTGAATTGAGAAAGAAAAAAAAAAGATTAAAAGATGAAATTTCTATCACTAATACTAACCAACATTCCTGCTACGGGTGCTTTTCAAGAAAATAAAACTGATGGCAACGAAATCCATACGAAATGAAATTACATCAATAATTAGTTTCAAATTCACCAAAACTGGACAAAAATCAGCTTTCCATACATGTATATCATTATAGTATACAGACCTTCCTTAGGCTATGCTGTTTCCTAGAAAACCCTGTCGGATGTGTAAACACAGTAGTATATATCCCGCCATCATCCAACACACTGATCGATCTATATACCCAATAGGAACCGTGTGTACAGCAATGTGCACCTTTTACATAGCTCTCTATCACAGAAACCACTTGAATCGTAAATCCGCGACAAGCCTATGTATTTATATATATTTCCCCAAGTGCACTGAATAATTGGGGTACCAAAGGGATTTTCAGATAAGTTTAAAAAAAACCTGAAAGACATTTTTATTTCAACTATGTGCGTGTTTATCAGACGGATGTCGGTGTCGTTTTAAAGGGCTTATCTTTGGGAAATAGGGATCCTTACTTAAGGTGTGAACAAAAAAAAATGAAAATCAGCAAAATCTAACTGAAGCGTTTGAATTATTTATCTTTCCCTGCGTGGGCCTCGGAGTTTGTGTGTCGTCCCAAGTGTCTGTACATAATTCATTAAGGTATATTCATCATCACCGTACCTTAATGGACCACAGTGGTCACGCCTGGGTAAACAGTCGATAGACGAGCACCTGGACGACAAGTACACGTTTTTACTGTATACGATACAAACGTCGGCCATTACTGCAATCGATCTCTTTGTTCTTCAATTAAAATTACCGCGACTAAACAAACTATATTTCCATTTTTCTTGCTACGTCATCAAATCTACACGTGACGTGATTGAAAATTTGTTTTAATTTAAAAACAACAAAAAAAGGGAAAAAAATATGAGGCATATACTGAAGCATCGTGACTTGATGAAGTGTATCGATTAGCTTAGTCTCCAATTGCAACAGATATCCATTTAATAATTAATTAACCTTGAAATATAATTTAAAATAATGAAAGTTTCTGAAAAATAAAACAAAAACCTCTAGGAAACATGATAGTGCATATCTCACTATCTATATGTTATAATCCACAGACACCAAAATGGCCTTAATGCGGAGGATGTTACCGATTAGTTTTTACTGATTAAGCCAGGTGTACTCACGGCTCACAGTGTCTGTGCGTGACGCCGTAGATGCGCGTGTATATGGTACGTTTGAATTAATCAATATATCCGTATCATCTATTGATACTTAGCTGGAGACAATCGATGAAGAACCCCGGGGTAGAAGTATTATACCCTCGGGTAGGTACATAAAACGCACAAATGCACAGTTGGTCATACCGGTATGGTCTCGGTGTTTTCTGAAGGTAAATTCATTTTGAAAAAAACAAAAGGATTTTCAAACCGCGTGTAATCACAAATCTCTTTTAGTATCATCACGTTCATTCATGTAGTTATTGTGTTCAATGAAAAAATATCCTAAACCACCGCCTGCTTAAAAAATGAAAAAAAGATTATTCCATAGTTCCCTAACTAGCGCAATAAGTCACTAAGTCCCGAAAGTGACGCGTGACATCACAAAGTTCCAAAAAATCCATAGGCGATGTAAAAGTTCCAAAACTGCAGCCTACCTATTTCACAATGTTCCTGAGATATCGCGCGTCATCACAAAATTTCTGAGATATCGCGCGTCATCACAAGGTTCCTGAGATATCGCGCGTCATCACAAAGTTCCTGAGATATCGCGCGTCATCACAAAGTTCCTGAGATGTCGCGTGTTATCACAAAGTTCCAAACCAACCGCAATCTCAACCGATGTTCCTGAACAGCCACCTGAAGCCATTTATTAACCAAACTATAGCCACCCGTCACAAACCTCCAATATATCGCGCATTATCTGAAAGTTCCAAAACCGTTGACAGTTGACGGTGACCGTTTGTAACAGGTGGCCGCTAAGACAGGTTTTACTTAGATAAACAAATAATTAATTTAATGTTTTAAAAATCACTGTTGACATAGCCTACGCTTTTCTTTATTACAAAATGATGAACAGTGCCGGCAAGATTCAAGTAAAAGCTTTTAAAATGATAGAACAATAAATTAGAAATTGATCTCCGCACCAGAGCCTCTTGGGGTACATGTCTGGTACAGGCTAAACTCAGAACGAGAGTCAGTCTTTGATCCAGACTTAATGACTTTGTCCCTTGGGTTAGGGTAAATGGCGTAAATACAGAATGGCAGATGTCGACAGGTCAAGGGGATATATATATAACTAATGTGTCACAGATGTATCACGTGACGGCCTTTGTTGGAATGTGGATGGCAAATAGGTCACGTGCACCCGGTATCGCGTACAGTGGGCGTGACAAAATATAACACATGTCATGACACCGAACGCTGTATTATCAGTAAAGTATGTAGTGGAGTGTAGGTAAAGGTTGATGAATGTTCTTCTCAAAGACTGCTAACACCTGACAGATATTTTGTTCTGTATTATATCAAATCATGTTGAATTCGGCGTCATCTTCAAGGGCGAAACAACAAAATACGAAAACAGAACGGAGAAAAAATTATCCAATTACTTGACCGCCCTGGTGTGTCATAGTAGATACAAAATGTAGTTACCAAATGTAAATTAGAAAAATCGGACGAAGGTATTATGACACTTTGGGTTCAGTGAAATAACCGAGAGTGTATGCAAAAAATCCAAATAATCGCAAAACCAAAAACAAAAAAAAGGTTCCTGTCTTATATGCAACGTCACAGTGTCACGTGGTCGTGTCAGCTGTCCTATTACATGGATTACACGGATGTTATTAACATTATCGAGATAATACTAGAAGCTGAGATTGGTCCATTTACTGTATCAACAATGTAGTCATGTGGTAAACGTATATATACCTTTCCCACTGCATGTCTTTTTATAAATACTTAAGGAAGACATTTTTCTGTTCATAGGGCTATGAAGACAATTGTATCGGTGTCAATTTGAAGCTCCTTCTCCCGCCTAGAATAAAGTCTCGTTCAACCAGACGCTTCGGTGAAGCTTTCGCAAACAAAAAGAGTCTGGTTAAGCGAGACTACCAAAAATAACGCTTGTTCATCATGAGAAGCAAACATATTGGTGACGTTAGTCTGTTCCAGGAACGATAGAGACAATTTTTATTCTGGTGTTCTTATACTTACATCATGAATGTCAGTCAACTAAGAATGTAGACATACATATTGAACGTATTTGTTTTAACATGTATTCCTATTACAATATTGAAAATACACAAAAAAAATCGTACAATTAATATAAATATTGCTGTTCGATTTTAGGTGTTTATTTTATGTCTACATACGTTGTGTGTATGGCCAATTCAATTTGATATGAGTTTGGTGACAGACGGTGTTCTGTTTTGACGTTGAAGGTAATCCTGCTAGTTGACGGGAGATCTACCTAATTATGTGCGGGGCGAGACTCTCAATAGGATTATCATAGACTACTTATATATACGTAGATCTACATTAACTCCTTAAACGGGTAATCGGCTTTACCCATCTACAAAGTACACAACTTTAGTTCCGCTTGACAAATCGCCTCCATTGTAAAAACTCGATGATGGCTCTTTCATCATATTGATTACCTCCCCTAAGTTATGATATCACTCAAAAATCCTGATTACACTCCGTCTAAGTCTCTGACGTCATTCCAGACCCATTTGTTGATTGTGTTGTGATTACGCAAAATCTAATCATGTTTTCTTTTAAATAAATTACATTTTTCCTTTCATTTATAAACTTGCTCAATGAACTTAAATGAGGGAATCAATATCCTTTGCCTGAAAACAAAGGTACGGGCCCATGGTTAGATGTATATTGTAGCGGTACGCTGTCTAAGTCGCCATCATCACTGTATGTTTTTATTCTCGTATTTAAAGTTTGTTTGCGCTTTAATCTTAAAGCAGGAATTGAATTAGCTCAAATTCCTTTGAGATTTAAACCCTAACGGATCACACTATAAATATTCATTAGATAAAAAATATAATGAGCGCATCATATGTTGAATCAATGATTGAGTATGACGCCATATCCCATAGTGGCATTCTCACGCCAAACACGTGTCAATAATTTACACCCAATGAAGTAATCCTAATTCAAACGTTACTTTATCGGTTAATCTAAAAAGGGATTTTCTTCCCGTGGGTCTGCAGACAGCAGGTGAACGATCGATTTTGCGTAGTTGTGGTTCGCCTAAATTACACACCGTCATAGTGGTACACACTCACAGTTTGGACTGTAAGCTAGGAATCGTTTGTTTAAAGATCAACTATTCATCAATTACGGACTTTTGTTCAGGAAAATATGTGGTTGTATGAACATGAGAAAGTGTTATTAACCGAGATGAAGTTAATATCACTTTCTCAGGTCTTTGTTACCACACCTTCACCGAAACAAAAGTCATTAATTGTTATATATGATGCAAGATAATGTTTTAAACGTTAAAACAGATATAATGTAGAGAGCATTATGACGTCACAATTGAAATGACATCATAAAGTGAATATTGCCATTTTGTTTCTTAAAATAGTAATAATTATAATAATTAATAAATCGAGGTTCTTATATCATCCAGGTATTGGCTACACTTGTTTTATCATTTTACAAAACAGTAATGTAAGCAATCTGAAAAAAAAAAAAAAAGATTCGGAAGTGGGACGGTGCATTGTTTGGAGACACGTCATAATTTTTATTTTAGAAACACCCAGTCCTTCAACAAAAATTACGCACTCTAAGTCAATATCGGTTGTTATCGGTGAACACGTGATTCACTCCCGGCCAATCACTTGTCGGGAATAATATGAAAAAATAATAGACCGCTTTATCGCAACCTAGTTCGTAGGTCGTCTCAAAGCGATTCACAAATTAGTATCCGTGGTTATATGGCCTTTGCAACCAGCCAATATTTTTCTCAACTCCCTGGGGAGTATATAGCCGGTGCTGCCATTTCGGCGCTGACAGCTAGCATTCAACAAGTCTACCACTGGCCAACTACGTACTTATTTACAGCTGTGTAGACTGGAACAAGCGGAGTAAAATATCTTGCTCAAAGATACAACATACGATGTAGTGCCGTGACTCGAACCCGCAACCCTTTGGTCACGAGCCGGCGTCCTACCACTAGACTACCGCGCCTCCTCCGTAAGACTGAGTCAATATCACAAACCACCGATCTCCACGTGATTATGATCCAACCAAATCATTTGCGTCATTTAATATTGACTTATATATATGTTATCTATGCAATTGGGGTATAGTAACGCGCCCACCCTTTTCTCCATACTCGGAGTCCGGATACTAAAATACAGAAGCATACCACGCGAGACACTTGACTGCAACACAGGGCCGTGTTGATCTAAACATTCAACACGTCTTTTATCACTTACTACGTATCAGGAAAGTCAAAATATAACAATTGTATCAAATTCGAGTGTCCCTATGCATTGCAGAATTACCAATATACAACAAAGCGACTTTGAGAAGGAGGAGGAATGGACAGGGATGAGGACGAGGACGAGGACAAAAGAGGGAGGACGAGGAAGATGAGGACACGGACGAGGAGGAGGACGAAGAGGAGGAGGATGAGGACAAGAAGGACGAGGAGGACGCAGACGAGAAAGGGGATGAGGAGGAGGAAGAAGAGGAGGATGAAGAGGAGAATGAAGAGGAGGATGAAGACGAGGATGAAGACGAGGAGGATGAAGAGGAGGATGAAGACGAGGTGGACAAGGAAGACGCGGACGTGGAGGTGAAGGAGGATGAAGAGGAGGAGGAGGACGAAGAGGAGGAGTTGGAGGACGAAGAGGAGGAGTTGGAGGACGAAAGGTGGAGGTGGAGGACAAAAAGGAGGAGGTGGAGGATGAGGAGGTGGAGGACGAAGAGGAGGTGGAGGAGGAGGAGGAGGTGGAGGAGTTTTTTGAATTTGCAAAATCAATAGTATATACATATAGTTTAATGAGAGCGTAGCTCTCGGGCGCCGAAGGCGCCTGAGCGAAGCTCTTTAATGGTAACACATGCTTGCGTAAGCAGAGTTGCTTCCCCTTACTACACCTTGCCTTTTTTTCGTCCGGAAGGAGACGTCCGGTGGGGAAACAGGAAGTTTATCTTTGAAGCAAAGACAATTGTGTATCAACCCATACATGAATATCTTCATATAGTGAAAACAATCTTCATGTTTTATTATTTGTTTATTTAGATAAAAACGAATATACATTCTGAGTGAAAAAAGGTCTATCACATAAAGTGTGATACTTACAAGCATGCAACTTCGTTCAGAGATTATCATACTTTGACGTCACAAGCACGTCACAATCCATCGGCTTTCATCGGTTATTTCCGGACGGATGAAAAATAACCGGAAATCCTGGAACTGATGTCCGTTGCAATTATCTCTTTGTCGGTGCTTCAAGTCTTTTTTATTTCAGTTTTTGCCACAGGCACAAAAAGTAAAAATGCGGATATTTCCTGAAGATCCTTTTTGTTATCAATCCGGTTCTGTTAGTATTTCTACTGGGAGATTAAACCAATCGGTCAACGTGTACATTTTTTTGTCATCATCTAAAATTTCATCAGCTTTTAATTTCCATTTGTTGAGAATATGAACGAAATAATTAACATTTTTGAAAGTCTGGTTATAGTATTTGCATTATTTATATATGCATCACCACTCATAAAAGAAACAATGGAAAATGCATTCGTGTCGAAATCAACAATAATTTTCCATACAACCAACCCAAGTGCAACGCCCTTTTTCTGCAACGTATTACTTTTTCCACAACGCGTGCCGATTTATAACTAGTTACAGACAGAAACTGTTTGATTTGATTTGGCATCGTTACCTGTCAAACCTCGGTGACAGTTACAAAATTTGAAATTCAATCCGGTGTTTCCTGATGGAACAGTAATTGAGACTACATATCGATATAACGACAATCTCAGTTACATTAAAGTATTACAATGTTTTCTTTTTTTAAATTTTATTTTTGCAACTAGCATCTCTATACATTTTCTTAGACTAATCGTCAAATATGTAATATGCATTTTTTTCTATAGCAATTACCCAACAGTTTTTCCCCAGCTTATCTCAATCATTATTTTTGTGTCCTGACGGAAGCACGCAAAGGATTTAATTCTTAATATGGGAGGAAGCTGGAATATTCGGAGAAAACCCGCGTGGTCGGGCAGGTGACCGGAATTGAAACCGGCCATCTTGGTGAAGACGAGCGCACTATCCACTGCGCCACCCGACCATGCGTTACGCACAAGAACAAATATCTACTTAAGCTTTGACTGGAAGAAAATGGCGTCATTGATGCAAACATTATATTGTGAATACATTTTTATCAATCATCAATGATACAAAAAATCTACATACGGGAGACCGGGGCAAGTTCGACCACCCCTGATATTTTTGATTTTGAGCTAGTATTTACAATCTTAAGGATCTTAGCAGTTTAGTGAAAAACTGTCGAGGAAAACTAGCTTCAATGTAAAATTACTAAACAGGAGAAAACGACTTTTGAGAGGGTAGAAAGAATATCATGATCTCGCTTCTATTTATGCAAACTTTTTGAAACGGAATGGCTACTTTCTTATCGTCGGTCAAACGTGTAACACACTGACAGCTTCAAACGATAATACATAAAAGCCAGGCCCAGCACTCGCTACCATATTGATGTACGATAAGAATTTATTGAAATATCAATTTGGGTCCGAACAGGTTCGGCCAATGATACCGTGGCAAGTTCGGCCCATGTAATACATAAAAAGTCGTGAAATTAGCGGTAAAATCTGACGTAGCATGCTTTACGACGTCATAATTAAGCTGATTTCAATGGGGCCGAACTTACCCGAATGCCTGTCCGAATAGAGGCCGAACTTGCCCCGGTCTCCCCTATTGTTATGTCGGTCTTAATCTCATTATACCTTGTGTTTTATTGTTATTCCTCGACTTGCCGACTTTAAAAAAAAAATCTTATCTCATTCTGAAAGCAGTATTCTGAATCAGTAAATATCAGAGATCAACAAAAGCTACGCTCTTTTAAGGCTTTGCCTTTTCGTATTATTACATACCAATGTTAGTTGATACCTACACGTAATCCTGCATACAAACTGAATAGCATTTACAGTAAAATATCAATAACATGATCATGCCTCGACATCGAATTTCATGGTCCAAAGTTTCCAGCCTAATTAATCATTCAAATGATGTAATGAGATCCTCAAAAGATGATATTGACTCGAAGCAAAGGTTAATAGACTTGATCAGGTTCATATCACATCATTTATCCCATCACAAATGTCATTAACTGGTGAATTAATGCTTCAACAACACATTTTACACAAAATGGTCCATTATTGGATATTGTGGGTGTGGTATAACCGGTATACAGCAGCCGTTTGAGAGCTGATCACGTGTAATGCACACGATGTATAGGTTGAGGGGAATTAGTATTACATATATATAATACAGTGCAGCACCTTATTCCGTCTTTGCGTATTGCAGAGTTATCTGCACTTGTGAGCAGGTATTGATTGTTACGTCATTTGTTTTTGAGAGTAACGTCATCAATTTTTGAGAAAAGGACGTAATTTTCTCACACAAACCAATGACGTAACAATCAATACCGGCCCACAAGAGAAGATAACTCTGCAATACGCAAAGACGGAATATGACCCCAGGATTAAGTCAATCGACATGACGTCATGGCATTGTGACATCACATTGAACACGTCAGGATATCGACGGTACTGTTGAAGACTTGATGTTTATCAGAGATATTTTTGTTTTATTTATTTATGTATCTATTTATCTTTTAACATACCCATAAAACCTTGGTAAGGACATATTTATGAGGATCTTCCTGGAGTTCACTTTTCAATTTGAAAGACAATTAATTTCAAATGGAACCGATTGAAAAAGACCCTTTTTATAAACCTTATATAGAATGGAGATTCATGTAATGGTCCACGTTCCACTGCCGAAAATTATCGTCGGTACATTTTTTTAAGAATTATTAATATTATTATTATTTCCTTTATTTCCTCTATAAATGAAGAGTTACAGAAGTAACGAACAATACACGTACAATTCAACACTATTGAATGAGAAGAAAATGCATTCACAATCATGGTCACACCCTTACATAGTGACACACACATGCTCATGGACAGACACACACATAAGAGACCTTTGCGGGACTACTTTTATGAAAATAATAAAAATGAAATAACAAAAAATATAATCAGCAAGAGTTTTTTCAGCGTAGAAATTAATGCGGGGCTAGACCGGGGTTCAAACCATGGACTTCATGTTGTTACTATCTCTGTAACCGACGGAGACACAGCCAGTACTACATCAGTGTAATCTCGTCTTTGAATAAATAGATAGATAAATAAAGAAATAAAGAAAAGAAAGAAAGAAAGAAAGAAAGAAAGAAAGAAAGAAAGAAAATAAAAAATAAAAAAAATAAAAATAAAAATAAATAAAAAATAAATAAATAAATAAAATATACAACATTTAATATAGAGCCCTTTCTAGCTAACATTTATTAGCCACTCTAAAGCGCTTTACAGTACATAGATATACAATTTTAATAATACAATCATAGTATGAGTGTATTAACAGACGAGGCTAGTACCTGTGATTGAGCTACGCTGACAAAGAAAGTTTACTAGCCCAAATGTTTACGGTTCAACGTTAGTTAATTAAGTGTAAGTTACTGCACATATGAAAGAAGGCAGTCCAAAGGGGTCGGGATCCTTTAGATCCTATATAGACTTTTGTGGTACTTTATTCTAACACCAATATAGATATAGACTTCCATATGACATCCCTATCTTGCCGTATACGTGTATAAAATCAGGGTTAACGCCTGGTAAAATTGGTAGTTACAATGTGCATAATGTAATCACTTACATGGAAATAATGTTTGAATTAAACATGACAAAACATTAAAGCCCACCTCCTTTTAAATGTTTTGTTATATGTATATGACGGTGGATTAGATTGCAATGCAATTACGTTAACGGATTTGTGAGAATTTTTTTTGAGAGACGGGACACAATGTTAATCATAAATAAGCTGTTAGATATCAAGTATGACTAAGTATGACGGACTCTGATATCAAGTATGACTAAGTATGACGGGGTCTGATATCAAGTATCACTAAGTATTACGGACTCTGATATCAAGTATCACTAAGTATTACGGACTCTGATATCAAGTATCACTAAGTATGACGAACTCTGATATCAAGTATCACTAAGTATGGCGGACTCTGATATCAAGTATCACTAAGTATGTCGGACTCTGATATCAAGTATCACTAAGTATGACGAACTCTGATATCAAGTACCACTAAGTATGACGGACTCTGATATCAAGTATAAATAAGTATGACGGACTCTGATATCAAGTATGACTAAGTGTGACGGACTCTGATATCAAGTATCACTAAGCATGACGGACTCTGATATCAAGTATCTCTAAGTATGACGGACTCTGATATCAAGTACCACTAAGTATGACGGACTCTGATATCAAGTATTACTAAGTATGACGGACTCGGATATCAAGTATTACTAAGTATGACGGACTCTGATATCAAGTATAAATAAGTATGACGGACTCTGATATCAAGTATTACTAAGTATGACGGACTCGGATATCAAGTATTACTAAGTATGACGGACTCGGATATCAAGTATTACTAAGTATGACGGACTCGGATATCAAGTATTACTAAGTATGACGGACTATGATATCTGACAAAACATTAAAGCCCACCTCCTTTTAAATGTTTTGTTATATGTATATGACGGTGGATTAGATTGCAATGCAATTACGTTAACGGATTTGTGAGAATTTTTTTTGAGAGACGGGACACAATGTTAATCATAAATAAGCTGTTAGATATCAAGTATGACTAAGTATGACGGACTCTGATAGCAAGTATCACTAAGTATGACGTGGGTCTGATATCAAGTATCACTAAGTATGGCGGACTCTGATATCAAGTATCACTAAGTATGGCGGACTCTGATATCAAGTATCTCTAAGTATGACGGACTCTGATATCAAGTATAAATAAGTATGACGGACTCTGATATCAAGTATAAATAAGTATGACGGACTCTGATATCAAGTATCACTAAGGATGACGGACTCTGATATCAAGTATCACTAAGCATGACGGACTCTGATATCAAGTATCTCTAAGTATGACGGACTCTGATATCAAGTATTACTAAGTATGACGGACTATGATATCAAGTATCACTAAGTATAACGGAAAGTGTCTACATGATTTCGTAGAAATTGTATAGCGTTACTTTCAATGGACTCCGTGCGATAATCTGTCGATATCAGTGCAATGATACACACACCGAAACTCTAAGCACGTTTGAATTTTTCGAGACAAACAGAAGAGCACAAAACGGATAAATATATTAACAAAAAGAAAGAAAACACAAACAGTGAAAGTTAGCCCAACTAAATTAAGAACCAAGTGCAATAAAAAGAAAATAACACCAAACTCGGAAAAAATCTGGTTCACTTAAATCGTATAATGACATGCTGATCAACAACACAAATAAAGGAATACAAAATGAAGGTTTAGAGTTTAAAGAATTATACAGCCTTCGTGGCCCGTATCGGGCACGTTCGTCAGAAAATCATATATTGGGTATACAGAGACGATACCCGACAATTTACAGAATTGAGACTCAATACACGATCTGTATCGCGAATCGCAATAGTCGTACCCAGGATAGCCTTATCGATGAATGCCAACCCCCACAAACATTTTATAACGGAATCGTACGATGTTTACTGTAATTAGCGTACTTAAAGTATGTTATACGAATTCACGTGCCTCGGCATTAACGTCGAACTGTAGACTCAGATGTGCAAAGCTTCCTCAACTTACCCTCCCATTTATAAGTGTTATTTTATGTATCATATTTATTTTCAGGAGTGTTTCCACAGATCTACAAGTCCTGTTGTTTACATTTTCAAATAGAAAATATTATAAATGTCGAAACAAGAATGTTTCATTTTTGGATTTATTTTTATTATTCAAAATACTGAAATTTAAAAGCGTCTTTGAAAATTCGACAAGTTGACTAAACTTGCTAAAACTGAGATTTTGGAACCGTTAGTTCAAGACCAACCATTACAGCTACGGTTGATTTCTACTGGAGACAAACAATAAAGGTAGGAAGTTGTTGATGGAACTGGTTTTCCCTAATGAGGAAACGTCTTGTCAAAGCTTTTATACACTGCATCGGGTATAGCATCACCTGATCTTAAGGTTCCTCACGGTTATATTGTAACTCCGCACGCGACACGTATACGTCACAGGGACCAGGGAATCCGGACCTAAACTAAGGTGTTCAGGGCAATTTTTATACGTTTTAGGGGTTTATTTCGACTTTCACTAAACATGCCACCCCAAATGTGATGTATATACCGAAATAATATCTAAAACCCTAAACGTGTAAAATTACTCTGCACACGTTTAGTTTAGGTCCATATATAGATTTTACAAATTTGCATCTCCCTGTGCTATACCTGTCTCATAGGAGGTCGGATATATAAATACAAAAATACAAAATGTAAACGGGCTTCGTTAGTTCTGTAACTACTTACATGTACACTATTTTTGTTCGACAGTATATCTATATTATATAGTTCCAACGATACGATCCAATATGTATGCAACAGAGACGTTCAAAGTCAAGTACGAATGTATATGCAGGGAGAAATATTTCAAAAACAAAAGCGACAACAACATCAACAAAAAATAACAAAAACAGTAAATAATATCGATCGTTTAGACATGTATATATATATACATATGTATGGGTCAAAGAAGTAATAGGACCCCCTGCTGTGACTAAGATCCATCGCAGTATTGAGAGGCGACTAATAAGACATTCCGTTGCAGATTGGAGATTTTTCACATTTACCGGGCCAGATTTTCAAATGCACATGTTCCACGTTTTTGATATCTCTCGTTGACTCACTTTATATGACAGTGCATCTTGCGCAAGAATAGGTCCTCTACATCAGCGTTCCTTGTCCGCGATGCTCTCAGCTTAATTGCTGCCTTCGGCTGTCTTTAGCCAAGGGGACTATTGGTTTTATATAATAGCTATATTTTCAATTATAGTATATCAATTCTATCTTCTTGTAATATGATGTATATGTACATGTAACTGTTCTGTTTCATTGTGTCTTGAAAAAGGAGCGGATCGCTCCGAAAATTTGACGACCTAAACTTGTCCACACTGTTGGAATTACTTCTTTGCCCCATATACATATGTATGTATATAATGTATAAAGTCACAGTGTAGCTGTCAGCCTTTACGTTCCGTGTGATAACCGCTACGATAGTAATCCTTGGTTGTATAACGTAACCTTGTTGTCTGTGATAAACAGCTTCACCACTCTTACCTATTATAACGTTTCGGCATGTAACTTGATCAACTGTTAATAAACCCTATCCTCAATTATTAATTTATTTACAACCTAGGTCTGGTAACAACAGGGAAAAATAGCACTTTGGCATAGAAATTGAGAAACCGGTAAGTACCCCCTTCCCCATGTATCTATCTGTTAATTTATTTATTTGACTTTTTTATTGCCCTTTGTTTGGTAACAAAAAGGAAAACACTTTGAATTATAAATTGAGCAACTGGTAAGTAGATGTAATCTTCTCCTCTTTTATTTATTTATTGTCCTTCTTTTAGCAGCATTCATGAATTAGTTATAACCTTGCATAAACAGGATTTGCAAATAGTTATCTCCCCTTTCTACCAATACTTTTAAAATTGGTAAGGTTGATCCTTTCACTCTGACTTTGAAATATCTGAAACTTAGCCAGACATGCAGTGTAGAGCCGATATTGAATTAACCTGTCCGTGGTTACCAACCCCTCCCATTGATAAATGTATATCCCTTAGATGTTTTTTTTATCATCCACTTGAAGAAGGCTTGTGGGTGAGGAACTGTAGCACAGAAACCTATTGCTCGCTCCCATCATTTTATAGCAATTTTTGCCACATATTAATCAAACAATGCTATTAAAAAAAACCTCTCCATTATCAAATTAATGCAAATCCTTAAAATGTATAATGTTAGAGAGTTATAAAATTAGAAAAATGTATTTATATTCACCATCCAAGAGGCGTATATTATAGGTCAATGTATTGTGGTGTTTAATAACTGTAATGTGTTAAATCAAGTATTGTTATATTTACATTGTTGTATACTATTATGTCACTCTCCTGTCCATTCTAAATATGTTCCCAGAGAATGGTATTATATGTATCTATATAATAATGTACCAATAAGTCTGGCTGGCTGAATAGGAATCCCGGCTTGATCCCACATTGGACACAATAGAACATAATGGAGAAACTAATAATGTTAAACTTACATGTAAGACTGAAGATACAAGAAATTGTATTTAACGTCGCATACAGGTAAACAAGGAACATTAGCTCTTGAGAGCTATTATTGCGACAAACATACGCAAAATAATAATAACACATTATATTACAAGTAAAAGGGAGATAAGCATATCTATTAATAAAAAGCAGTAAAAAATATCAGAGAAAAAGAAAGTATCATATCCGAGGTTTCTAAGTGATTGGGAATCCCCTTCCTGCAATGGCCCCCGGATATGACCCTTTTGAAACAATAAATATATCAAAATAGCATTAAATGTGATCACACATAAGTAGTAATTTATAATTACAGAGCTTACATACCTGTATAAACATGTGATGTCCATACCCGAACTTTCATTTATGTGTACATGTGTGTATATTATATTTTTATTTTTTATTTTAGTCCGGTGAGGGGATCCTACAGATCCTGTATCGGAAAATAAACTGAAATATTAAAATACTCACATTATCTTCTGTGTATCCTGCCACTCATCTGTATTCTATAACACACACTATAGGGTGACCATGCTCACGTATCGCTCATATCCTATAATTTAAACACGACTAGATGTTAAACTCCATACCGTTCCCCCTGGGTAGGGCACCCATACAGGTAAGCTGTAGTGTGGTGTACGTGTTTACAGAGGTGTACAGGTACCCGTCCCAATATCAACACTATACCTGGTATAGCCCGCTAACACTAAACAGACGGAATATTGTATTAGCGAGGCTTTACACAGAGCATGAGTCATAATCGGACTGGATTTAAATGGTTTACTTAATTCTGTAAATGGATGCATGTATTATGTAAACCCCGTTAAGGTGTGTATTGATTCTTGGTGGGATTACAATGGGTGGGTACGATAGAACCGTGACGTATTACAACGGTCTAAATATTTCTATAATATCGTATAGAATCTTAATAATTGACCGCTATTATATATAAGATCCTACATGAGTTTTCATTTCACATGAGATATATGAAACGAGATTTTTTCAATTTAGCGAGTCTCTGCGGGCGAGCCTAGCTCTGGCGAGCTAAAATAAAAAATTCGTGATGAGTTTCATAAATTTCATATAAAAAGAAAACGAGTATAAGATTCTTTTTATCACATAATCAAGATTTGTGGCATTAATTCGTGTAAAACGACAATTTTCATGCAACCTTGAAATGTAAAAAGCCGCCATTTTGACTCCAGTGCGTAAGTCTGTGACATCATGTAATATTGTTCTATGCGTGACGTCACAATTGAAATTTACATCCAATCACAGGGTTGATAGGTCATATTACATGGGTCATTACGCAAAAACAAATATGACATGGGTATATTTACTGGATAACACAGTACATTGTGTGATAGAGTGTAATTATGAATAAAAAGCTTCTCTCAATTTGATGTGTTGAGCAGATCAAGAGACGATTATGACGTCATAATTAGGTAAATAGACATGACGTAACAAATTATTCTTTCATTGTCCTTTCCTTGGAAACTGTTCTCTGATACTGGTCACAACTCGGGAGATTCCGTGCATACCGGAAACAGCCGAGGTTAGCCGATTGGTGTTCTCTGAAAATGGCGTATTGGGAAGAATATAACCCGAACCACCAAAAAAAGACCAGATTCCTTTCCTGACAACACTATATTATTGACCTGTTTCAAAGGGAAGTAGCCATAACACATTTAGTACGTCGCTCCTCATTGGGTGATTAAGTGGAATTTATTAAATACAAATTATCGCCAATCTAAAACAAAATCTTCAGTATGGTAAGTAAGAATTGTATAGAGGTTCATGAAGCAAAAGAGATGAAGGATATACATTCATATGAGTACTCTGTAATCCTTGTATTATGTATATCATTTGTATTACTGCAATATAATATTGACAATAACATAAAGTTTAAACTAAAACAAAATTGAGCGTTTTACGTGTGACACTCGAGGACTAGTACGACGTATACTCTGTTGCCTTCATCAGACAAAACACAAAAGAAACGCATGTACAATAATGGGCCAATAAATTAACATGTGACGTTCTAATTCAGAGTGGTGACGTTTATTTTTTTTATGATACATGGCATTTGTGACATATTAATTTAATCACTTTATTTTATTATTTTTAATAAATGTGTTGGTTCATTTGGGGAAAATAAAATAAAAGTACCTGACATGTAGGTCGATACAACCTCTACGAACTTTTCTTCATGCTAAGAGAAGCCTAACCTACTGCAAAGAAGAAACTGCTGACTCATTAAAGCCGTAAAAGAGGCGGGAAGCTCGCGCGTTTTCTGACGTGTTTTAACTCAAGGATGCCTACAGCTGGGACCGAATAAAGTCACATTTTTCGGAGCAGTCCGCTCCTTTTTCATTGCAATCAAGAGACAGACATGGGCTAACTATACATTACATTTTTTTTCTTTCTTTTCTTGTTTGGTTTTAAGCGAGTTTTCGAAACATAATGTTAGTATGTTCACAACGAATGAAAACCGGTAATCCTATGGAAAAGTGGACAAGTTGTCCGAAGATAACAAAGCTTGTTAAAATCCGTATCGTCCACGGTTTTATACAAGTAAGGACGTCAAATGTTTGAACTAGGTTTGAGGCATTCAAGAACTGTTTTAAGTTAAAATCTAGAGTAAACTACACAGAAAATGAGCAACTGTTTTCTGGTTGAATAAAAACTATCATCTCCGACAACAACTACCAAAGGACCAGCGAGAGAAATGTGTACACGTTTTGCTGACGACAACAACAGAAAGTACTTAAGACATCGTATGAACTGTGGAGAACATGTGGACGATCTGTCCGCAGTACACGATGTATTTGGAGTAAGATCGATAGCTAGTACAACTTACAGAGGTTATCTCCCTTCAACCACAGATGGCAAAATGATAACTATGGAGATAAAATCCGCGAAAATTAACTCGATCAACATGTCCGAATCGCGAAAATTGAATAAATGTAAATTAAAACTATTCAATTTTGAGTAAAACTCAAAAACATCTCAGTCCACGTTAACAACTCGCTATACGTTCTTACAACGTACATACTTACAATGTATACTTGTAATACTGAGGTTTATAGAAGATATTCCTTGTGATGGTTGTCCCTGATACTTGAGAACACTATACACAAGCTTAATTTATTACCCAACTTAAACGGATATTTATAGAAATTACCAAGATATCAATACATCTGTTACAGTATAGACCTTCACTACATAGTCACAATTCTGTGTCATGTAATTTTGTACTCGCAGCTCCCTACACAGGGCAGGTCTAGACATGACCGTATCAATCAGCTGATAGTCGACGCTGTGCTCGAGAATACTAACGGAGTGCATTAGCGCGTGCATCAATCTAATTTCGGAAATCAAAACAGTATCAAACAGACAGAAACTAAATGAAATATTATTGTCTAAGATTCATCGATTATCTTTTATAATTAATTAACGCTGAAGCGTGTGCATGTATATGTTGTGATGTGGTTGAGTGCTTGAGAGCTGTCCCACAGGGACCTGTGAATTTATTACAGCTATATTTGGACCTAAACTAAGGTGTTCAGAATAATTTTACATGTTTTAGGGGTTTAGATCGACTTGCGGTAAAATGACACCCCAATGATCCTATCTCTGAACACCTTAGTTTAGGTCCAAATAAAGCTGTAATAAATACGCAGGTCCCTATGAGCTCTCCTATAGGCGAGGACACCAACTGTGCGGAAGCCAATTAAACCTCTGGTTTCCTACCTTGGCCGTTATGCACAAGCTGGCCTGGAAAATAAAACTATGATANGTAGCATCTAAGTGGACACACGGCTAGGCAGGCCAGTTGTTGTAGCATCAAAGTGGACACACGGCCAGGCAGGCCAGTTGTTGTAGCATCTAAGTAGACACACGACANGACGTAATTTTCTCACCCAAACAAATGACGTAACAATCAATACCTGCTCACAAGAGAAGATAACTCTGCAATACGCAAAGACGGAATACCCAATGACGAATGAGTCTTCAGATTCCGTTGAACGGCAATTAGCCCCATAGTTACTATGTTATTCAGACATATTGTATTCAATTTGCATGTCTTTTAAATGATAATATGGTTTGATACCTGCCTATGAAATAGAGAGGTGTCATAACATGCTTTCGATTTTCGGCAACTTCAGGTCATAAAATGGTGCATTCGGGTGAAATAAAATTGTTACGGTCGGAGGTTAAACTCTATGGTCGGTCGGTGTACCAAAAAAATACATTTTTTGTATTGGTCTTATCCATCCTGTATCTAAAAATACTTGGCGCATTGTATACACCGGCATTTTCTCCTAACGACCACTTTAGCACTCGTACGACGAACCGGCAGTACTGTATCATAAGTAGTGTACCGGAAATACTGTACCGGAAGTACTGTACCGGAACTACCTGCTTCCTGAAACCGGACCGTTATAACACAGTGGCATGAATTCTGTGCTCCAGACATTTTTTAGTTACTCGCTAAAATCATGTAACATGGTCCAAGGGTTTTAGTATGGCTCGACAATTCTTCCATATTATTTAAAAATGAACAGGAGAACGGTTCAATGAATACTGGCCCTGGTCGCCGAAGTTGTGTTTCGAGGGATCACGTGGATTTGGAATGACGAATATGATTGTATATTTTCTTGCTGTGATGAAACTCACTGATACTTAAGCGCTACAATATCAAACTTAAAACGAATTTGTTTAAAAGAAAAAGATGCTTTTAATTTTCTAGTAAATTTATTTTACAATTTACCTCCCAGACATATCCAAACCGCATGCGAACTGTCTCCTTCTCCAGTCCAAGATTAATATGTTCATTTCGTCTCAGTCTGTTGTTAATTCATTTTTTTCAAATGTACATTTTTATTATCATTAATTAAGCATTCAACCTCTGACAATATTCTTTGTGATGACAATTTGTTTTTGCTGTGGTTCTTTTCAGGAACAATTGTGAATATTCGAAATAAAAAGTAATCACATAAAAACATACTTCATATTTGATTTTGCCAGTGTTTATCTAATTTAATTCAAATTGTCTAACTGTACTTGAATTCACAAGATTTTTTCCATTACTCAACAGCTCTATGTGTAAACGAAAGTTTCCTAACATTTAATCTTGAAAGCAACTTGTAGATTCTAAAGTTGTGTCGGTGTATATGAACTTTCCCTGTCTGACACTTCAAAGTCATATTTCCGGGACAATATTTTGTAAATCTCTATCATGTCTCATTTAATATATGCAACCCATTTCAATATCGTCACCATTTATTGTCAATCGGAACTCCTCGGTCTTTTCTACGAAAAAAACTTTTCGGTCCCGGAAATGGCCGAGTGGTTACGATTGCAATTATTGTAAGTCCTAAGGAGATACATGTAACTTCCTCTTTCAAACAGAATGTGGACTAGGGACTCGAATCCTAACACGTCCGGAAACTGGGGCCGTCAATCAGATGGTTCCCTCGACGATGTCCGGAGCTACTTCCGTTGGTAGGGGGCGTTGGCCAGACTAACGCATAATAAAAACGGAACCATTATCACGGTTTGCAATCAGTCAATTAAAATTTATTTCAATGTCGTAACAACAACGATCTACGCAACCTAAACGACGACGCTCTCACTATTATCTTCGATATTGATTCAAGCATATATACAGTGTATCGCGACGCATGTAAATGTGCCAGCACCCGTTTACCGTTGTCATGGAAACGGAATTCACCGTCAGCACAATATGTACATAAATATCCTACATTGACTGGTTACCATGCCTACAGGTGTGAGTTGGTGGCTGAAGAAAACTTGTCGTGTGTCTGACGAGACAGGGAGGATGTTTACAAGCTAATTTTCGCCTGGGAAATCGATCTTATATCGTTCGAAATTGTCTTTGACTATGAACAGACGATATTGGATGTATCGACCAGATTTGTCATCAAGATAGTGCAAGAAGTGTACTTTATATGTCGACAGATGTATATCTAACTATACATATGCTTTTGACATTGATATGCCGATTATTTTAGTGAACATAATGATAATTTTGACGGACGGGTTATCCGGAATCGCATATCCCTGTATCTCAACACAACAGTCTGTGTAGATAAGGACAATTAGTAGTGCGGAGATATTTAAAATAATATAGAGAACCGAGCCGATACGTTATAAGCAGAGCAACTACGCTTGGTTGTGTTCAAGTTAGAAAAAGGTAAGTGTCTGTCTCTCTGTCTCTCTCTCTGTCTCTGTCTCTCTCTCTCTCTCTCTCTCTCTCTCTCTCTCTCTCTCTCTCTCTTTCTGTGTCAACACTCCAATTTTATGGAGATTACAATGGAATAAAATTAAGTGGAAGAGAAAACATATTCTCTGGAGAGATGACACGAACCTGCGGCGTATGTTTTTATTATTGAGTTTCACCAGGGTGAAATCTTACAATCCTACTTCACAGGAAAAGAAATTAATAACGACATACACAAAATTCCAAAATACGACAAAATATAATATACTAAAAAGAACTATATATGACGTCATAATTGTGACGTCATAATTTATGACGCCACAACATATAGTTCAAATAAACAGTCTGAAGAATTTCCTAGAAGAGATGAAAGTACTTGAAACTCGTTGTTGAGAATTTTTCTTTTTATAATATGTATTCGTCCGTAAGGAAATTTTTTCTGCTTTTGATAATATATATATATATAGCCAGTAAGTATTGTACAGATCGATATTTATTGCTAATTTAATGGCATTCAATTATATGTCTTAATCAAAACTAATCTTAGCATGTTTTTATGTAGCTTAAAAACGCCCATCCTGGGGAGTGTTTCCACTCGGATGGGTATTAAAAGAAATAGAAATGTTGGCGGGATGACTACATTGATTTGATTGCGTGACTTAAATTACGTCAAATCTTCACATGAATCGCCAAATCCCGTTTCATTTTTGTCTCGCCGCGACGAGACTAAGGTACCCCGGTGTTGCTTTTCCGGCAACGGCAAGTTTTTGTGTTTAACTTAGTTTCACTTAAAAGTACAAGTGCTACACCAACCAAACTTGGACTATATATGCATCTTAGGTAGTCTATCTTAACCCTACATGCTGGATGCGGCCTACCTTTTATGGTCCATTGATTTTGTCAGCATCTCCATGCGTTTAAGTTAGTTTCTAACTTGCACGATAGATTGCATCAACCAAACTTGCACGATGGATTGCATTGGTGGTCTAATCGGGACACAGGCGAGATATATCAATCCCAAAGGCTTGTCTATTCATAAGCCCTGTTTTAGAACAAGGGGGGATTGTAAGAGATGATAAACCTCACTAAGAAGCAACACAGGTTTTTACATGTACATATCTGCTCATATATTGAATATAGAAAAAAGGCAAATATCAAAATATTAAATGTAGTCAAAGTTTGTTTTAATTTTTTAATGATGTTTAAGATGAGTTTCTTTTTATGTCCATGTTATTGTGATTAGCGTGTTAAGATTTGAAAAAAATACTATATGAAAAGGTTAGTATGTTTAAATTGATAGAATTATTTAATGCAAATAACAAAAAAATAACTAGTAAATTTGGCCAAAAATATAAAAGCGGCAAATGTAAGAAGAAACCAATTAACCTTATTGGTTACACTCTCCGTACCGTTTGTAAAACGTACAGGTTTCCAAAGATGCAGGTTAATGAGAAATATGGACAAGTGTTATTATTGCCATCATACTCTCATAGGGAAGTATGCCGTGTCTTTGTATGATATGAGGGTCGATGCTTTTGAATAGGCTCATTAGTAAGCCTCGTGGTTTTGTTTTCAATACCCGAGTTCTCGATTTGGAGACGTGCAATTAATTGGATTCGACTTAGATTGACATGGCGGATGCCGTCGACGAATCAGACGTCGCTTACCCTCGATTTTTAGTCCGAAAAACGGTCTCGTTGACACCTCGGCATTCTATTTAGTTCCAATTAATTTTACTGTCAAAACACAAACGGATCGGGCAGCAGGCATAGCCTATTTAAGCCCTCTCCAAACACAGTAACAAACAGTGGTACAAGCATAGAATAGACATAGACATAAGAACACATACAGCATAAAGCAGGTACAGACACACGGCCAGGCAGGCCAGTTGTTGTAGCATCAAAGTGGACACCCGGCCAGGCAGGCCAGTTGTTGTAGCATCTAAGTAAGGCCAGTTGTTGTAGCATCAAAGTAGACACACGGCCAGGCTAAGCAGGTACAGACACACGGCCAGGCAGGCTAGTTGTTGTAGCATCAAAGTGGACACACGGCAAGGCAGGCCAGTTGTTGTAGCATCAAAGTGGCCACACGGCCAGGCAGGCCAGTTGTTGTAGCATCAAAGTAGACACACGACAAGGCAGGCCAGTTGTTGTAGCATCTAAGTGGACACACGGCCAGGCAGGCCAGTTGTTGTAGCATCAGAGTTGACACACGGCTAGGCAGGCCAGGTGTTGTAGCATCAAAGTGGACACACGGCCAGGCTGGCCAGTTGTTGTAGCATCTCAGTGGACACACGGCTAGGCAGGCCAGTTGTTGTAGCATCTAAGTGGCCACAGGGCTAGGTAGGCCAGTTGTTGTAGCATCTAAGTGGACACCCGGCCAGGCTGGCCAGTTGTTGTAGCATCAAAGTGGACACACGGCCAGACAGGCCAGTTTTTGTAGCATCTAAGTGGACACACGGCCAGGCTGGCCAGTTGTTGTAGCATCTAAGTGGACAAACGGCCAGGCAGGACAGTTGTTGTAGCATCTAAGTAGACACACGGCCAGGCTGGCCAGTTGTTGTAGCATCAAAGTGGACACACGGCCAGGCTGGCTAGTTGTTGTAGAATCAGAGTTGACACACGGCTAGGCAGGCCAGGTGTTGTAGCATCAAAGTGGACACACGGCCACGCAGGCCAGTTGTTGTAGCATCAAAGTAGACACACGGCCAGGCTGGCCAGTTGTTGTAGCATCAGAGTGGACACACGGCCAGGCTGGCTAGTTGTTGTAGCATCAGAGTTGACACACGGCTAGGCAGGCCAGTTGTTGTAGCATCAGAGTGGACACACGGCTAGGCAGGCCGGTTGTTGTAGCATCTAAGTGGAGCATCAGAGTTGACACACGGCCAGGCAGGGCAGTTGTTGTAGCATCTAAGTAGACACACGGCCAGGCTGGCCAGTTGTTGTTGCATCTAAGTGGACACACGGCCAGGCAGGCCAGTTGTTGTAGCATCTAAGTGGCCACAGGGCTAGGTAGGCCAGTTGTTGTAGCATCTTAGTGGACACACGGCGTGGCTGGCCAGTTGTTGTAGCATCTAAGTGGACACACGGCTAGGCAGGCCAGTTGTTGTAGCATCTAACTGGACACACGGCCAGGCTGGCCAGTTGTTGTAGCATCAGAGTGGACACACGGCCAGGCTGGCCAGTTGTTGTAGCATCAGAGTGGACACACGGCTAGGCAGGCCAGTTGTTGTAGCATCAAAGTAGACACACGGCCAGGCAGGCCAGTTGTTGTAGCATCTAAGTGGACACACGGCCAGGCTGGCCAGTTGTTGTAGCATCAGAGGGGACACACGGCCAGGCTGGCCAGTTGTTGTAGCATCAGAGTGGACACACGGCTAGGCAGGCCAGTTGTTGTAGCATCAGAGTGGACACACGGCTAGGCAGGCCAGTTGTTGTAGCATCAAAGTGGACACACGGCCAGGCAGGCCAGTTGTTGTAGCATCAAAGTGGACACACGGCCAGGCAGGCCAGTTGTTGTAGCATCAAAGTGGACACACGGCCAGGCAGGCCAGTTGTTGTAGCATCAAAGTGGACACACGGCCAGGCAGGCCAGTTGTTGTAGCATCAAAGTGGACACACGGCCAGGCAGGCCAGTTGTTGTAGCATCAAAGTGGACACACGGCCAGGCAGGCCAGTTGTTGTAGCATCAAAGTGGACACACGGCCAGGCAGGCCAGTTGTTGTAGCATCAAAGTGGACACACGGCCAGGCAGGCCAGTTGTTGTAGCATCAAAGTGGACACACGGCCAGGCAGGCCAGTTGTTGTAGCATCAAAGTAGACACACGGCCAGGCAGGCCAGTTGTTGTAGCATCTAAGTGGACACACGGCCAGGCTGGCCAGTTGTTGTAGCATCAGAGTGGACACACGGCCAGGCTGGCCAGTTGTTGTAGCATCAGAGTGGACACACGGCCAGGCAGGCCAGTTGTTGTAGCATCAAAGTGGACACACGGCCAGGCAGGCCAGTTGTTGTAGCATCTAAGTGGACACACGGCCAGGCAGGCCAGTTGTTGTAGCATCAAAGTGGACACACGGCCAGGCAGGCCAGTTGTTGTAGCATCTAAGTGGACACACGGCCAGGCAGGCCAGTTGTTGTAGCATCAAAGTGGACACACGGCCAGGCAGGCCAGTTGTTGTAGCATCTAAGTGGACACACGGCCAGGCAGGCCAGTTGTTGTAGCATCAAAGTGGACACACGGCCAGGCAGGCCAGTTGTTGTAGCATCTAAGTGGACACACGGCCAGGCAGGCCAGTTGTTGTAGCATCAAAGTGGACACACGGCCAGGCAGGCCAGTTGTTGTAGCATCTAAGTGGACACACGGCCAGGCAGGCCAGTTGTTGTAGCATCAAAGTGGACACACGGCCAGGCAGGCCAGTTGTTGTAGCATCTAAGTAGACACACGGCCAGGCAGGCCAGTTGTTGTAGCATCTAAGTGGACACACGGCCAGGCTGGCCAGTTGTTGTAGCATCAAAGTGGACACACGGCCAGGCAGGCCAGTTGTTGTAGCATCTAAGTGGACACACGGCCAGGCAGGCCAGTTGTTGTAGCATCAAAGTGGACACACGGCCAGGCAGGCCAGTTGTTGTAGCATCAAAGTGGACACACGGCCAGACAGGCCAGTTTTTGTAGCATCTAAGTGGACACACGGCCAGGCAGGCCAGTTGTTGTAACATCAAAGTAGACACACGGCCAGGCAGGCCAGTTGTTGTAGCATCTAAGTGGACACACGGCCAGGCTGGCCAGTTGTTGTAGCAACAGAGGGTACACACGACCAGGCAGGCCAGTTGTTGTAGCATCAAAGTGGACACACGGCCAGACAGGCCAGTTTTTGTAGCATCTAAGTGGACACACGGCCAGGCAGGCCAGTTGTTGTAACATCAAAGTAGACACACGGCCAGGCAGGCCAGTTGTTGTAGCATCTAAGTGGACACACGGCCAGGCTGGCCAGTTGTTGTAGCAACAGAGGGTACACACGACCAGGCAGGCCAGTTGTTGTAGCATCTAAGTGGACACAAGGCTAGGCAGGCCAGTTGTTGTAGCATCTAAGTGGACACACGGCCAGGCAGGACAGTTGTTGTGGCATCTAAGTGGACACACGGCCAGGCAGGCCAGTTGTTGTAGCATCAAAGTGGACACACGGCTAGGCTGGCCAGTTGTTGTAGCATCAAAGAAGTACATTGCTGCTATGAAATCAACAATAAATGATGATGGTCGTTATGCTGTTTCTAAGACATCTAATATGGCTGCCATTTCAGAAGGCAGTTCACATCACATTCTGACCACGTGCTTGAAATTAAAGAAGGTTTGTGACCGATGGATCCCCTATTTGCTCATGTCTGAACATTTGAAATGTGCTGAAGATATATTGACAAGGTTTGGTTATTGCTACGAGTTACTTAAGAGGGGATGAGACCTGCGTCGATTACTTTGACCTCTAGAGGTGCATCAAAATCAAATAATGGTTGTCGAGAAATCAACAGAGGTCATGATTGCAAGACGTATGAAAATCACCAGGACAGTTTTGAATGCCTTTTTTTCAATCCTAGAGGGCCTGCGGTTCAGATACCACGCAAAGAAAGGTAAACTATTACTGCAAAGTATTGCAGAGACAAAGCACTGAGGCCTGTCAAAAGATTCTATGAAAAATTGTCCAAGGAAAGGGCTTAATGGCATCTGGCTTGTTCACGACAATGCTTAATACTACAAAAGCAATATTGTGCAGGCGTTTTTGAAGCAAGACAAGCTATTACAGCAATGACCACCCACCCCTTTCACCAGATCTAGGTCCCTAAGACTTCTTCCTTTTTCTTTTAATACAGAAAATGTTCCCTGGGAAACGGTATGCCTCAGTATCTTGTTAGTTCACCAAGGGGAGACTACCACACAGCGTTTACGTCATGGATAGCGCGATTGCAAAAGTGCGTTTCTGCTAGAGGGGTTTACTTTGTAGGAATGTAATAGAAAGATCAAACTATATACATAATACATGTGATTCCTGATACTAGAGACAAAATTTAGTGAATGACCCTCGTACAAATATTTCTCTCATTAAATCCGTGTCCGATAGAACTTGTATTTCGGAAAAAGTCCACAAATTATCGCTTTCTCGACAGATATCATTTATCATTAATGACGGTAAAACAGTTTCCAATTCAAAGCTACACTTTTTGGTAATAGTGCAGCGATCCTTGAGTGCATTAAAGCAATGTCCAGGGACCGCTTGTTTAAAACATTTCTAAGCTGAGGAAAATCTCAATGTATTGTCTTTGCGAAATCTTAGACTTGAGGAAATCTCAAGCAATGTATTGTCTATTGGAAATCTTAGACTTGCTGAAATCTCAAGCAATGTATTGTCTATAAGAAATCTCAGACTTGAGGGAAATCTGAAGAGTTGAGATGTTTTATACAAGTGTGGCCTAGGGATATAAATGGGGCACCATGCAAATGGGGCACTTTGAAGTAGGGGCTTAAAATGTATCAAAACTTCATAAAATTAGCCTATGTATAGCTTACCTTATTGTATAAAGTCTTTTGTTAAATTCTACATAGTATGGTTTCTTTTCAGAAATGTTTAATGTTATCTACTTTCATGACGGTAAACACAATTAACTCAAAGTTACCCGTTAACGGAGTAAATAGAGACTGTGTCACCCTATTGTCCATCCTCAATACTCCAGGGCTCACCCTCACTGTTGTTCTCTACACCCCTGGAATGTGTCCTAGCAAAATCGAAGGCTCAGCGTGGGTCATCTTGTGGATGAGACGAGAGAACTAGTTTGATATTTTGATGTACACCAAAATAATATCTTGGCCGCGAAACGGTAAAATTGACTTGCTTTGAAGTCGTGTGTCGCTCCTCTGTAATCAGCAAAGGCACAGGTATCAGCCTAACGATGATTGGTCAGAGTTTGTTTTTACCTGAGACCAATAAAATAGCTAATCGCGGGCCTTCAATTTTCCTATGACATGTTACAGTAGTGCAGAGAGCGACTCTGAGCGTGACCCCTAGAGTATCGAGGTTATCAAGGATAACGTTACTGCAGTCCTGTTTGAGCTAGAATAGCGGATCGGATAGTTACTGTAGCGTCGTATTGTTGTACTGAATATGTTTATTTTTGTTTGTTGTCAGGTCTCGAAACAGGAAAGAAGAAAATCCACCCTCCAGTAGATAGAAATAAAGATATAAAAAACTGAAGATTGGAACAAGCGAACAATTTCAGCGTATGACCTAATATACGAAATAGACTCTTTATCTGCCAAGACATAAATTGGCGCTGTGTGATTATTGTTCGTGGAATGCTAATTGATGACTACCAACAAGACGGAGGTGTCTTTGAAATACCAAAATGAGATCGCGTCTTTAATACACATCCTCCTCTCACAGCGTCGTAAATCGTCAGTAAACTTCTGTGACATCTGGAATTAACAAATCAAGATATATGTACACGCAGTCCAAGCTGGAGTGATTTTCTGCTTCCTGACCATTTACCATCAGACGTGCTCATCTTTACTCTGAGTGAAAAGAAAAACAAACGTGTTTGAATATTTTATCAAGTAATTTAAAAATCATTTGTAATCAATATGTCTGACTCTCCGATACAAATAACAGAGCCAGTAGGATTAAGCGACATCCCCGAGTCTCCAGTAACTCGTCATGTAACGGAGCCATTGAGATATCGGCGAATAACGGAACCATGCCAAACACGAAATCAGTTCAGATCACAAAATTCCTGTCATGCATCCGACACAGACATCATCCACGTAGGTCATCCGATACCGCAGCGACGTCAGACATTTGGCGGTCGATCTGGAGGGTATGATGACCTTCAAGAAGTCCATGTGTCTGTGCCGGACATATCATCAGAAGATGACATCACTTCCGGTTCTAAAGCATGGCGTAAGGTTGGATCCCTCACTGATTTGGTGCGGTTTCACTGTCAGCGTTTATATTCTAATGGCGGAGGACGGAAGGACTTGGGGCTGTTTTATAACCGCGGCGCATTTTACGCCATGGAAGCTTGGTGTGGACACATGGGTAAGTTTAATAGATTTTTTTCTCTTTTTATATTTTTTTTCTGAATAGGTTGAAGTTTTGTTGTAATATTTTATTATATTTTTTCTGCGCATGCGCTTGCAATCACGTGTGTGTTAAGGCTTCTCCTCTACACAAACACGTTCACACAAAATTTGTGTTTAGCGGTAATGTGACCTCTTTTATGTAACAAAAACAACATCCTCGTGCTCAAGGGGCTACGCTCATATTTGCTCTCTGCACCCCTGGAAGATGTCATAGCAATGTCGAGTCCAGTGTAAGCCACATTGTGGATGAGTCAAGAAGACTAGTGTGATCCGTTGATGAACATCAAAAGAATCTATCGGCCGCTAAACGGTAAAAATGACTGACGCTGAAGTCGGATGTCGCTCCTCTGTTACTTTCGAAGGATATGTATCAGCCTAGTGATTGGTCAGGATTTTTTTTTACCTTAGACCTTCATTGTTGCTATGACATTTTCCAGGACCCCTGTATTATCGAGGATGCAGAAACCATTGAAAGGGAACAAAACACAAAAGTGAAAGCGACTAAAGCTTCGTTTAGTTAGAATTTATTTGTACGTCTTGTGTTGACTTCAGTGTACATTTGGGTTTCTTGAGGAATGAATGAATTGGTGTCATATTGTTTTCGTGTTGACACTGAAAATATATTACCTGTAACTGAGCGAGATCGGGTTATCTCGGTCGAGGGCTAAGATTCTGTAACATAAACAAAACCGAGGCGTAAGCCGAGGTTGGGATGTTACAGAATCTTAGCCCGAGATTGAGATAACCCGATCTCGCTCAGTTACAGGTAAAACATTTTTTTCTCACACCTTTTAGTTCGGAAAAAGAAATTGATATTGCTAAAGAGTACAAGTATCCCGTCTGGGGCCTCAAATTAAACATGGACTCTACACCACTAAAGTTGCATTTGAATGCCTCCGGGTAAAATATAGTCCGTCCTTACAAAGAAGACAACGTATTATTAAGTGTAGATTATATTTTGTCTACAACATCATATGTCTTACAACATCAAAACTATACACATAACGGCAAAACAGAGCATTTATAATGCAGATTGCCAATTCCAAGCCATTAACGCGCGGATGAATACATTACAGAGTAAAAATTCCGCGAAATGTAATAAAAAGGTTCCATACAGATTGAACGAGATATAAAAAATATAGAATGGGGTATGGCGTGGGATATCTCTGTCTGAGGTGTTCGAATGTATTGTACGTACTTGGACACAATCACTTTATGCAGGTTTTAGGAAGATTGGACGAGGAAAAGTAATCTTTGTGTGATAACATAAATATAGACAATGCATTACATTACCCAAAACGGGAATGCATTTCTAATCTGACCGGACGTTGGTTACAAATATTCAATTTATGTAATCAACTCCTGTCTTCAAAACGATCAAACTCCTGATATTATTAACAGTTTGACAAACATGGTCACCTACCTAACAAACTTTGACATTTGCTACACGTTGGTAACAGTGGTGGTCTTATTACAAAGCTCTGTGACATTGATAAAGAGTAGAACTACAGTGGTGGTCTTATTACAAACTCTGTGACATTGGTAAAGAGTAGAACTACAGTGGTGGTCTTATTACAAACTCTGTGACATTGATAAAGAGTTGAACTACAGTGGTGGTCTTATTACAAAGCTCTGTGACATTGATATAGAGTAGAACTACAGTGGTGGTCTTATTACAAAGCTCTGTGACATTGATAAAGAGTTGAACTACAGTGGTGGTCTTATTACAAAATCTGTGACATTGGTAAAAAGTAGAACTACAGTGGAGGTCTTATTACAAACTCTGTGACATTGATAAAGAGTAGAACTACAGTGGTGGTCTTATTACAAAATCTGTGACATTGGTAAAAAGTAGAACTACAGTGGTGGTCTTATTACAAACTCTGTGACATTGGTAAAGAGTAGAACTACAGTGGGGGTCTTATTACAAACTCTGTGACATTGATAAAGAGTAGAACTACAGAGGTGGTCTTATTACAAAGCTGTGTGACATTGATAAAGAGTAGAACTACAGTGGTGGTCTTATTACAAAGCTGTGTGACATTGATAAAGAGTAGAACTACAGTGGTCTACCAATATGTACCTGATTTGGTACCTTATGTAGAATGCTAATTTGTATGTGTGCCTTTTTTATCTTCATTGTACTATATTGGTTTAAACTATATTATTCAAATTTATGACAATACATCGAAATCCAAATTAATATAAACTTTATTTCATTCCAAATTAGGTTGCATTACACCACATAACATACATATTGTCCATTTTATAGAACAAAAAAGGAAACAAAAACAAGTGTCATGGCAATTATTTAAATGTTACCTGCTATATAAATCGCCTTAGAGTAATGTTTGTTTTTGAAATCATAAAGGACAATATATAAATGTTGTTTATCATTACTACATTAATAACAATATCTTACATCGTAGAAATACTATTATTCATGTGTTGTAAAACGCATTATAGTAATTTTGTACATTTTAAAAGACAGTATATCAATATTGTATATTATATTATAACATAAAGATTAATCTCTTACATCGTAGAAATACTATTATTCATGTGTTGTAAAACGCATTATAGTAAAAATAATTTTGTACATTTTATAGGACAGTATAACAATGTTGTATATTATATTATTACATTAATATCAATATCTTACAACGTAGAAATACTATTATTCATGTGTTGTAAAACGCATTATAGTAATTTTTACATTGTTTTAGGACAGTATGTCAATGTTATATGTTATATCATTACATCAATATCAATACCTTACATCGTAGAAATACTATTATTCATGTGTTGTAAAACGCATTATAGTAACTTTGTACATTGTTTTAGGACAGTATATCAATGTTATATGTTATATTATTACATTAATATCAATATCTTACATTGACAATAATGATTACATTGTTATAAAATGAAATGACATAATTACAGCATACCAGTACCGATGTTGATGTTGAGGAGGACATTATCTTTTGCAAATAGGTTCATATATCACAACCATTGAATTGTGTGATGTTTTAATGACTTCTGCAATATATACTCTGTCACATTAATCAGAAAAATAAATCTACACTCAGCAATCTGAAGAAAATGCTTAGAGATATCCGAATTCGAATGCATCTTTAATTATTTATGTTACAAAGATTTTAAGTATTTCAGGCGATTTTGTCATCAGTATTGTAATGATCATGGGTGTTATGTCTACGATATGATGAACCACTTATAATGCTAAAGAATTGTGTAATCTTACAAATTATTCAATTATGGCTACAACTTATCGTAAAGAAATTAATGAATTGGTGAAAGCTCAACTTTTGTATATAAGGACTCCGTCCGCGTGCATTGTGTTTTTTCTATATACAGTAACCTCCCCTTAACTTCCGTTTGGATATAAGTTAGCTCGGTTGGGTATGTGCACTTCCGTTGACCGCTAGACTCTTTCAACAAGACTCTTGTTGTCTGCGCAATAACAAATGATCAATCGTCTGTTTGAACAAGACTAGTTGATCGATAGTTAAATCAGTTAGAGCTATGGTATTTTAATCTGAAGTTCAGGGTACGAATCCCGGTCTAGCACTCTAAACATTATTGTTGATTATGATGTGTTTTTTTCATCATAATTATTTCTCATAAAAGTCACGCAAAGTATTTTTTCAGAAATGATTTATCAGAGTTGTAGTCATGCTGGATAAAACAGTTTCAAATACTACGGGATACTCAACGTACATAAAACCTTGCGAGACAAATTTGACCCTTAGGAACGTTAACGAGCTTTGAATGGAAGCTCTACCGTGTTTGTGGTCACGAAAGTCAAAACTGATCTAAAACCCTGAGACCCAGCATCATATGACCTTATAGAGTATGCGAGGACGGTAAACCCTGAGACCCTGTCATCATATGACCTTATAGAGTATGCGAGGACGGTAAACCCTATACAAACTTAAGTGTTGATGCCCTGCTGTGATCCTTCCCATTAGGATCGAGACTCGCCTGGTAGAAGATGCCAAATGACCTACTTAGCGAGTCCAAAACACCTGTACCCAGTTCTTCAAAAGGGCATTTTAATCAATGGTTAGCACATGTATCGATTTATGTTAACCTTTAAACTACAAATATTTATTGTGTTAAAACTTCCCAGATAGCAAATATTTTCGTACAGTAAAACCCGCATGCATCATTACTTGTTTTAACTATGTATATGATTAGATTATTAGAGGTTGGGAAATGTCGTTAAACAGTGGTTAAGCTAATTATCCTGTGACAGTTGATCCTTGGTAGTGGACGTGGTTGGATTAAAATCATCTATAGACAACATATTGATTAAATAGCGAGAACCAGATGGTTATTTCAGTAGAATTATATGTAATTACATGTCATTCGGTTACCATGCGAGTGGACGAAATTGATACCATACTAAATACACCTAATTCCAATGCTTTCTCTATGCGGTGATTGCAGAGTGAAATGCGCCACACCTGTCAATGTCATGCACCAGATGGCGTGAGATAACACCCGGGAATATGTAATTACGGTAATTACTCGACTTTATATATATGTAGGTAAGGTCATTCAATGGTCAACACAGAAACGCGGCGAAAATATTATATGTGCGTATTCAGACCTCACCAAAAAAGCTTGGACAAGCCGTCTATCACCCGGTGTATAGTTTCTGGACTATCACATCTTGTAACATTAGTGCAATAGATAGTGGATAGGTTATGGTTTCACANGGGGGGGGGCGCGGTGGCCAAGTGGTTACGTCTTATATTCTGCTACTACTAGCCCTCCACCACTGGGTCGCGGGTTCGAGGCCTACCTGGGGCGATCGCCAGTTACTGGCCGTAGGTCGGTGGTTTTACTCTGGGAACTCCGGCTTCCCTCCGCCATCAAAACCTGGCACGTGACCATAGCTGTTAATAGGACGTAAAACACAAGCAAACCAAAACCAAACCAAACCAGTCATGTCTCACGGAATACTGATATTTTTCACGAGTTTGAAGCACGGATGAAAATGTCGGTAAAACCCACTTTACAGGAGCAAAATTCTGACATAAATCACACTTTCACAAATATTTCTTTTTTTAGCTGTCACATTGTGAAATAAATCAGTTATAATAAATTGATAAAATTCAATAACCCACTGGCAAAAATGCAAAAGTTAAGCCATTTCATTCATATGACGTCATAACTTTCGCATTTTTGGTCTGGGAAATTCTATTCCCGAGTGCGCTACGCGCATTCGTGGAAATGTGGTACTTGTTAGCGCAAAACAAATGAGCTATCTTTGACATAAAACAAACACATACGTGTCGTACATCGTTTTGTATATGTCCACTTGTTCAAATTATACCAATGAATGTGTTATTCACGTTTATCATTTTCATTCCGTAAGTCGTTCATTTTATTTAGAGAAGCAACAATAATCGTCGAAAGAAAGACGGCGTCGTGTCGAGGACGGGATAACGACGTTCAGGTCGACGTCTCCATGCCCGGAAAAAAATGAAACCCAACTTTTGTTAAAATTTGTCGATTTCATCAGCTGTTAATCAAGACAACGAGTCCTAGCCTGAAGGGAGTTCTGAATATAGTGTTATCCATCCTATGCTGTGATAATATTAACGACTGAAGCTAGAATTGCATGACCTGATAACTGGCTGTAACACTAAAAAGATATTCCTTAATATGTAACATCTTAAAACACCTTATTCGACCCCCGCTATGAGCTCTACATCACCTGTTTGTAATATCCTCGAAGTGTTATAACACTTTGTAAATCCCCACTATGAGCTCTACATCACCTGTTTGTAATATCCTCGAAGTGTTATAACACTTTGTAAATCCCCCCTATGAGAACTATATCACCTGTTTGTAGCATCTCTATGTGTAATATCACCTTATTCAACCCCCGCTATGACCTCTCGTTGACCTTTATTGCCTGATTATGGTGTAACTCCTTTGTCTCCAAGTAGCCCCTTGAATCGGAAACACGTGTATAATAAATGTGTTTTTTTCTTAACGATTTAAAAAATTTTTTTTTTTATTAAATCAAGTGATTTAACGGAAGTCTATTTGTCTTGATGAAAGTCCAATTTATACCTGTATGATTTTTCGCAACTCTGACACGCGATATATCATGGAAAACCCCTTGCAAGATCAATATCGATCGGTCTGTCTAATAAATGTCGTAACGTGATATTAAACACAGAACTTCCATTGGCAGTGTATTCATCGATGCGCTAGAAAAAAATAAAAAGCAAATAAAAAATATAAAAAAAAACCTTTATTTTGCTGTTTAACATATTCTAAGTGTTATTTGAAAGACGATAATGTTAATATTTTAATGCTTTTAATTTATTGATTTTTCTACGAGTGACAGCCTTTTTTCGGAGGAAAATACAAATCTTCCTTTGGAGGTATTAACATGACAACAAAATACGAAACTTCCTTTGGAGTTAACTCAATCCGAACATTACAAATATACCATATATCTCTTTGCTAAAACCATAAAAGCAAGACTATCTATATAACCATAGTAAAGGGAACTATCTCTTTCAATTAAAGTCGATGTAAATATATAAGTTACTTCCATCTTGGAAATTTGTATCAACATATTGTAGGGAAAGGACTTAATACCAGTTGTTAAACTGAAACTTGTGCCCAACCTCCATTGTACATAAATAACAATAAACTATGTTTAAAACAAAACAAAAACAAAAATCAAAAGCCATAACGTTAAACAATACAATTTGCTTTTGTTTTGTTTAAAACATATTTGACACTATAATGATGCATCTGTTAAGTCATTTCAAAAAAAAATATTTCATGAAAATAACATTTTCCGATGCATTTTCAAAATTATTATTGTTCGAAATTTGAATGGGTAAACATAAAAAGAGGATCCGCGGTGGCCAAGTGATTAAGGCGTCCGGCATTCTGCTACCACTAGCCCTCCACCACTGGGTCGCGGGTTCGAGGCCTACGTGGGGCAGTCATCATGAACTGGCCGTAGGTCGGTTTTTCTCCGGGAACTCCGGCTCTACTCCAATCAACGATGCGCTGAAATATGAGTGCGCTAAAGTATATACGCTTACAGAATAAATATGACAATATCTTGTGTAAACAGATTTGAATACAATTTATGTGCTTAATCCCCCGAGATTGTAGAAATTTGCAATGTTAATCAAGTCAGGTACGTCCAGTCAGGGGCACGGTAAGTGACGTGGTAGGACGCCGTGCTCGTGACCGAAGGGTTGTGATTTCGAGTCACGGCACGGCACTGTTTTGTATATTTGAACAATAAACTTTACTCCTCTTGTTCAAGTCGACTAAGCTGTACATGAGTACTTGGTTGGGCAGTGCTAGAATGGTTGAATGCTAGTTGTGAGCGCCGAAATGGCAGCACCAGCTGTATATGCTTCCTATGGAGTTGAGCAGTATAAGCTGGTTGACAAAGCCCTATAACCATGGATAATAATTTGTGAACCTCTTTGAGACGACCTACGAACTAGGTTGTGATAAACCGGTACCTTGAATTATTATTAATAGTATTCATATCTTGAAGAACGAACTGCAATCTATGATTTTACATAATGATCCATTGTCTCATCTAAATTTGACAAATAGAAAGGAATAAAGGTTGATGCTTTAAAAAAAAAAAAAAAATATATAAATGTAATTTGATCTCTCGAAATCGATAAAACTCGAACAAACTTTAACCAAAAGGATGATGTTTGTTTTTTAATTTGCGAGAATGTTAAAAAATGTTAAGCGCGTCTCATGCTGCATCGTCAATTAAAACAAGGCAGAGCAAAAGAGTCAAAATATTACATGCCAGAATCGTAAGCATGCGCGTGTGAGTATGTTGAGAACAGTGGCGTGATCCAGGTAGGTAAGAAGCCTGGGTTAAATGAACAACAGATAGACACTGTTCTTTCAGACGCCATGCAATGCTTAGTTGCTTTCATGTTTGTATTAACAACAGAGCGTAAAATCGATAAACCAAAGGGTTAACGGCAAATAATACTAAATGACTTGCTAATTACCCGTTAGATCGTTCGTGACCTACTTATTTCATGGAATCTAGTGTAGACAGTACGACGAGGACAAGAAACATGTATTGCACTGTTATAAACAAACCCTTCTGACACTTTGACAGGTACCAGGTATGACACAGTTATAAACAAACCCTTCTGATACTTTGACAGGTACCAGATACAACACAGTTATAAACAAACCCCTTCTGATACTTTGACAGGTACCAGATACAACACAGTTATAAACAAACCCTTCTGACACTTTGACAGGTACCAGATACAACACAGTCATAAACAAACCCTTCTGATACTTTGACAGGTACCAGGTATGACACAGTCATAAACAAACCCTTCTGATACTTTGACAGGTACCAGGTTCAACACAGTTATAAACAAACCCTTCTGATACTTTGACGGGTACCAGGTATGACACAGTCATAAACAAAAAACCTTCTGACACTTTGACAGGTACCAGGTTCAACACAGTTATAAACAAACCCTTCTGATACTTTGACAGGTACCAGGT